>NW_026260265.1:22259-26242 GCF_024291825.1 Alternaria postmessia
GGGCTGCAGAGTTTGGGAAAGTGGACATCGTTAAGTACCTATTGAAGGTGGGTGCCGACCCTCTGAAGCTGGATACCAAAGGAAAAACACCACGATATTGGGCCGAGACATATAACTTCACAGAAGTGGCTCTCGTTCTCAAAGAAGCAGAGGAGCGGTAGTCTCATGGCAAAAATGTTTCACACTGGAGATGGGCTATGCGGATATCCCACCCGAATCATAATCATATTCACTTCACATTGAGTCAAGAACCCACATCTTATCGACCGAACGATAGCTGTAACTCGACACCTCACTAGAACTCCAGTTCCCTGAGGACAAGGACAAGACATAGTTGGCGGTGGCACCATACAAGGTTACCTGTGGTCAGACCTCGGAACTGGACGCGACTTGGAGATCATCAAGGATATAACGTGCCTCCCTGCGTAGCGCGACACAGATATCTTTTTTTTTTAAAGCAGCTCCCATAGGAGCCTTAAGGCCGCGTTTCTTACTCTACTGGGAGGTTTTGAGAGTTTGTTTGAGTCGTTGATGAGTCTCGCGAACAGCTGCCCTGTAGGCCTGTTCAGCAGCTCAATCAGCTTTCTCCTTCTCGCTCGATATCCTAGTCTCAACCTTTGCCTGACGCCTCGCTTGAATCGCCTCAGTCTTAGCCAGCTCTTCTCTCAGCATATCGTCTATGTGTTTGCGGTGCTCCGTCGAGTTCGCGAAGCTGTCACGCTCTCAGTGCCAAGTGTAGCGACAAGCTCTAGCTCAACTCGCTCAAGCCTTTAGCTGTACGACTGAGGGCGCCATAAAGGAACTCTAGACTCACTAACAAACAATAGACAAGAATATTGCGGAGCACCACATGGCATGCTTCGGAGCCTTGGGAACCACGCTAGATCGCTGCGCCAACGAATTCGTGTCAGCGCTGGCGATCATTTTAAGATTTATAACATATGACAACAGTCAGTAGCATGTTAAGTCTTACCCATCATGATGTCGCAAAGCTACAATCACTGATTAAATGGTTCCTACTCGGTTTCAGCCGCGATGTCCACAGTGTACGCCTTTCTTGTATCTGTAATTGGCTGCGTCGGGTCGGATGCTGTGGATCAACGGTTGTATTGCTATCTGTTGTCGTTTTGTAACTGTGTACAAGAGCTCTCGGCTCAGAGGTAAGTGCACTTGCCCACCGGGCAGTGCCTGCTACAACAGGATATCATGTGACTCCAGCCACGTGATTACATCTCTAGCCCTCCATATGTTACAGCACTAACGGTAGAAGTATTCCAACTCAACCTTGCGCAAACGTCTACCATCGTCTAAAAGTGGATCATTCTTAAGGTAGACGTAAGCCTTTCAACTCAGCTTAACCAAGCTCCTCTAACGTGGTTTCATAAGTGAGCGCCCCACCAAACACCAGCGCAGCGCAATACTACAACAGATTGCTATACTATACGTAACAGAGTAGTACTAGTTCAAAGCGTCACTGTTATTCACCTCAATTTCTATCTTACAGGTGCGGGAGTCATGTCCAACCTCGCTGCAACGGCCGCCCGACATCTTGTGAAGCTTGCTTGTTAATTAGACAATTTCGACAGAAAAACGCTCGGCCTTTGTAGCGGTGTCAACATGATCAGAGTTCTCTAGTCCACTATCATCTCTAGAGCTAAACCGATACCTGTGTAATCCGATATGCGCGTCTCCCGGAGGTGGTTGCGGCGTCATGTCGTGTATGGTGGCTGAACCACTTAGTGGAGACTGTCGGTGGCTAGTGAGGCGCTTGGCTGTATTGTGAACACTTGCATCACCAGCTCTACCCAAACAACACAAGCACAAACACTGACCTCATCAAGAACCAAGTTGCCACAGTATTTGCGCGACGTTGAGCGGCCCTGCATCTGCAAGCTCACAATATCGCACGTGCTGGCAGGGTCACTGTAGTGGCTTGGCATACCCGTGGGCACAACCGTGTTGCTTGGTCAACCATACGACCTCCTCACCTTCGATCGTCGGAAACTCGTACACTCTCAACGACAAGATGGCCATGCCGTACGCTCGCCCTCCCGCCCCGCCGCTCTCACTACCCAAGATACCGCGGCGACATCACACCCTCTTCCGCTACCCTGGCTACGACAACAGCAACAACGTGCTCTTCAAACTTTATGCCATCGACGCGACGACGGATGGCGCCCACAACGGCGAGAAGGGGGCTTCTTAGCAGCTCGGAACTGCAGGTGTCTATGCGCAATTCGCACTCGATGCCTGCGCAATGATCGCAGGCAATCGGTTCAACGGCTGGCTTTCGACATCACGCAACCCCAACGAAGCACGCGACACCCGCGTCGATGCCGGCAGCACATTGGTAGCACGCAGCCATTACTATCACCTCGACCACGACGAAGATATCGATGGATCTGAAGGACCGTATCGCATCGTCCCCAATTTCCGCGAATGGCGTTTTCCGCACGGAAAAATCCCTACGCATTGGGAGCAGCTTTGAGAAAACCCGACATCCCAAGAGTCGACCACTACACGCTCCAACCTCACACTGGCCTTGAGACTGCGCGATGCCACCTATCGTATAAGTGGTTGTCAAGAAGGACTGCAGGTTGCGCATATTGTACCACAGGCTGAACTGGACTGGTGGATGGCCAACAGCATATCTCCCTACAATCGCAGTTTGACCAACAGCATAGACGATACGGGCAATGCGATGCTCTTGCGAGCTGACCTTCACATTGCCTTTGACAAGCCCCGGTTCGTCTTTGTGCCAAAGCCATCGGGTGACAACGGTGTGATGCGGTTAGTCCTCCATCTGCTCGAGCCTTCAGCAGAGCTCGAGCACCTCTACCACAACCGTGAGCTGCACCCGTCAGACGTTGGCGGGGAGACGCTTTTCGCGCGCTTCGCATGGACGCTGTTCCCACTGCTGGAAGCTTTCCTCTCGTGTAAAGAGGACCGCCGCTTGACTGTTCGCACCACCGATCACGACCAGATCCTCGATCGTGGATACTTTCCAGCCGCCGCCTGTGATCGGTTCTCCACTTTGTCAGGTAGGACGCGGTCGAAAAGCCCGAAAAAGCGCAAACTGGATGAGGGCGTGGTAGACAGCAATAGTGCTGACGATGTTGATGCCAGCAAGCACATCCAACCTCCAGATCACACAAACAGATCTGCCTCTGCACCGAATCTCCGGAAACGATCGATCGGATGCAAAGATCACGAACCCCCTACGTCGTGGCGAACGCCCGGAAACAATAAACGGCAGAAATCGTCATCCATTCCCGAACAATCGTCATTCTCATCCACGGTATGACTAATATCGTTGACCGAATGCTCTGCCCACTCCGGTGACGATGCCGAAGGATCATGCATGACTGTATCTCATGACTCACCATTAGCACTAAAATACCTGGAGGAAGAACGCAAGCGCTCCGATTCAAAACAGACTTGGACAAAGGAAATGTGCTGGGTAAAACGAGTGTGGGCTGGCAGGACGATGGCCAGCCATGAAGTTCCGCGGTTTTGGGATCTGAGTGGACACGAAGTGAGGTATACAGACGATGGCTTGTTAGCAGGAGCTGAGCCGGCTGAGTAGACAGACTACACCTGTCGGACAATCGGCTTGCGAGCACTTCCGCGGTGTATTTTGCTTGTGCTATTATTACGCTTCTGGGAACCATCGTTAGAAGGGCGCTAGTAGTTTGATTGTTCACAAGATACCCATGAATTCTTCTTCTTAATGTACTCTATACGTATTGGACGTGACTGCGCTGATCGTCGAACAATTAATATCATGTTGCGTACCGCTTGAAACCAGACACTCCTTTCGTATTGCAGTCTTCCAAGAACATGTAGAGTGCTTGGATTGGTAGCGTACAAACAATCGAGCTGAGTAAGCACTTTTAGCTAATCTCGATTTCCACACTGTGACGACAGTGGAAGGAAGTCAGTAAGAAGACCCTCGAGTAAAAGCATTGGAGACCATGCTGATA
>NW_026260266.1:0-26149 GCF_024291825.1 Alternaria postmessia
GATAGCTTGCGATTAACAGAGGCTGTCTCTGATCGTGGCTGGGTACCGCGGAGGCGTCGTCGGAGCGTCGTTCGTGGAGCGTCGTATAGCATGGCAGCTTGACGCTGGCTTGTAATACGTTTCTCTTGAAGCGCACGAGATGCTAGAAGAACTCTACCTTCACGAGAAGTCTGTATAGAGCGTTGTTGTCGCGGCATAGTGGTGGTTGTGCAGAGCGTCGCGTCAGGTCAGGTGGGGTGGGCCACTTACTGGTGTGGGCCGCTTACTGGTGGTGCACGTTACAATCAATACAACATGCACCCTCTCCTAGTTTGTCTGTCTAGAATACCCGCATCCAAGCGTGCGACAAAGGTGCTGAATCACGATGCGAAGAAGGGAGTGAAACTCGCACGGGCTTAGTGAGCATATCGTGGCTGGGATCGTAGGGATTCTGCACACTCAATCCTTTGGAGAACACTTCCATTGACGGAGAGACTGTTATTGAAACTAGTGTCTGATGTTGAGTCCTTTGCAAGTACCGGAAAATCACCACATGGGCGCAACAGGCCTGGTCTTATACGGCTCCTCCAGCGCAGCCACAGTCTCCTTACTCAAATGTAGATCTACTGCACCCACAGCCTCATCAATCCTTTCAATCGAGTTGAGTCCCAGAATCGGATTCACGCCCTTCTGCAGGCTCCATGCAATGGCCACGCTTGCCATGCTCTGCCCAAGCTGCTTGCTTACCTCCTCTACGCGGTCCACGATGACTTTGTCCGCATCGCTGTACATCCATGCCAGAAGATCCTGGCTCAACTGAGCGCGCTTCGTCGCGCCCATTTCTGACCAAGGGCGTGCCAGAATACCGGTAGCTAGGGGAGACCACGGAATCAGACCGATGCCTGCGTAGTCGCAGTACGGATGCATTTCGCGCTCTTCTTCACGATAGATGAGGTTGTGGTAATTCTGCATGCTGCAGATCTCTGTGTTAGTATGGCGTCGTTCGCATCGCTCGATGTGTTGGACAACGTACCTGATGAACCTATGCCAACCGTGCTTCTCAGCAACGTTGTTCAGCATCTGCAGCTGCCAGGCTGCCATCTGCGATACCCACATCAGTATAGCAAGATCAACGTTTCCAAGTAACCCACTCACCGAACTGGCCCCGATATATCTCACCTTCCCACTCTCTACCACATCATTAAGCGCCCGCATGACCTCTTCAGCTGGCGTCTCTGAGTCCAATCGATGAATCTGCAAAACATCGATATACGTTCCCAATCTGCCCACAATTAGCACGCTTCCCTCAGAATAAAATCAACCGGAACAACCAACCTCTCCACACTCGCCTCCACAGCATCAAAGATATGCTTCCTACTCAACCCCACCCGATTCACCATATGTCCATCATTCCGCATCGCCATCGCGAAATCAGTCTCTCCAGACTTCACCACCTCGGGGTCCACACCGAAATACAGCTTCGTTAGCAACACTAGTCTAGAGCGCGGAATCGCGTAGTCTTTTATCGCACGCGCGATTAGCAATTCCGACGTCCCTTGGCTGTAGACATCGGCGGTATCCCAGGTGTTTATGCCACGTCTGTAGGCGTGATAGAGGAGCGGGAGCGCTTGGGAGGAGGGCAGTGCCCATGGGTAGCCTTGTGTGGGGTCGCCGTATGACATGGCGCCGAGGATCACTTTGGAGATTTTGAGGCCGGAGCTGCCGAGGCTGGGGGGTGAGGGGGTCAGTTGGGGATTCCAGGGCTGGTTTGGGGGGGACGGGGGCTGTGGTACCGCGTGTAACCCATTCTGGGCTCGGTTTCTTGGTCACGTCTTTTCTTTGCATTGGAGTTGGAGGAGAGCGATGTGGTGAGGTCGTTCGAGTCGGAAGACATGGTGGTTCAAACACTTTGGGTAGTAGTAGTTCTTATAGTTACGACCTAGCTCGCTGGGTACAAGCTGTTTGGAACAGTATCGATGGTGGTCTTGCAGGTTTATGTATCTTTGGCGTTGCACACAGTACGCACTAAGACCACCGGCTTCTACAAAAGTTCTTCATCCTGGTTAATGCCTATGGCATCGCTGTGTTCCAATTATTCTTGGATTAATATGGACTTAACGTTAAAATCCGACGAATCTCCGTTTGTGAGTCGGTCGCAGAAGCATGGTTGCAGTCTGATGTGGACTTAACGGTGATTAGTCAGGAAGCTTGGGGTTTTCGTCCGGCCTCGGACGGACGTCACGTATGGCAACAACACTGACGTTTCGCGCTGTGATAGTGATTCTAGCACCCTTTGCGTCAGAATTATCAACATTTGCGTGATGTGGTTTAGTTTTCTGCTATAGTAGTGTAGTTGTCGTTGCCATACTTGGGTACTAGTTAGCAAGGTGGGTCCAGACGTGACGACTACTTGTTCAAGATGTTCGCCGTTTTGATACTTGGCCAAAGCATCTGAGTCTATTATGTCGTGACCTGGGAGTGATCGTTATGTCAAGGCAAATACATGATACTGGGCCAAGTGGGCGCAATCGAGGTATACCGATGCTCTTCGTTCGTGTTTGCAGCGCGTCAAACCAGGTATGCTGAGTGTAGAGGTAGTGAAAAACGGAAAGGCAAGCGCGCGAGTTAGATTGAGGGTGTGGCGGAGATCAGCTGAAACCTTGTCGGCCCGCCAGTGGTGCTTGTGTATCGCCATTTGTGGCAATAGTGTTACACGGGGTCTGGCTATACTTCTCTAGGCTCGGTCCGTACTAAGACGAGGTAGCTAGAAGCAGTAAGCCGCGCAGGCTGCCCGGCAATTCGTGTGAGAATAAGTTATCGAAGCTAACTAAAAGGTTAAGACGATCCTATCCTATAAACAATAGAATAACTAGTTAGCAATCCGTGCAAGAAATAAACTATTTGAGTCAATTACGGCGAGTTTAATAATAAAATCTATGTATCCTCTAAGCCTATTGCTTGAGGTCCTGGCATTTGTGACATCTCTTCTCTTGGCGAGATGCCTGGTCTTGGCGAGATGTCAGTCACGTGATCACAACCCCGTTGAGATCATTACCTTCTGATGTGGTCGCTGGTTGGCCTTCAACCCCGACCTCCTGCGTCAAGGGGATAATGCTTGATGTTATCTGTAACACTAATCCACTTGTGCTAGACACTACTTGACGCGTTACGCACGAAAAGCCTTGGTATAAACGATCTGCATATCTTGGTACTGACAGGTAATCGTAGCCCGGAACTGCCGGATGCGATCCTGAATGGTGAGTCGCACGCTTGGCATCCATCTTCCATTCGCTGACAACAGATGTAAATATTTACAGACGAGCTTACCATACCCCGGATCCTAGAATAATTCGTAATAGCCCGATAGAAAGGCATCTTGACGCTGTCTGGCTTACCAATCCGCTCGATCTTCACGACCTCATCCGCGGAAACATAGCATGAACGGTTGTTCATATAAAGGCGGGATGCCTCTCGCCAACACAGTCTTTCGAACCGCTCACGGATTGACCTCATGATGACTTTCTCACGAATATTCCAAAGTCTGTTCGCGTTGTTCACGATTTCTGTGCCTGCTACCAATGCGCAACAGGCCTTCTTTGACGCTATCGGAGGGCGCACAGTTCGTGCTTCGGGTTCGAACCTGGTTGGCTATGGCAACATCAACAACAACAATTGTTGGAAGCATATAGGTACATGGTCCCTATGTCTAGACATGTTGGTTCGTATATCAGACGTTTGTTCAAGACGCTAACGTTCATGATACAGAAGGTCAGGCGTGCGAGGACGTCAAAATTCACGATGCCTCCAGCACAGCGTTTTTGGGTCAGTCCAATCTCCTTGCGTGCTACTATTCGTTGACAGGATGGCTTGTAGCTTGTGGCAATTCGACGCAGAGACAGAACGCATGGTATCCTCCAATTGAAAACCGTGACCGCAGCTCAGAGCAAGCGATTCATGAGTATTTCTTAAAGTATGACATAGAAGTTGGTTTCCTTCTCACCAGCGGAACTAGTGCTTTGTTAAGATGACTCGCAGCGCAATGTTACGACTCGCCTCCAGCTCGAAAACTGGAACCAAGGTGATGATCTCGTTCTCCATGGTCTGGACATCTGGCAATCCGACGAGAGCCCGAATGAGGTAAGACGCACACACTGCTTCGAGACACATGGCTCATCGTCGCGTAGATTCGGTTATTCGCAGTAAATCATGGTCGTAAGGGCGAGACAATCGCACTCTTCTCACACACCCTTGGCACAACTACACTCCGATTCCTCGAAGAGTTCCAGCATCCATCAATCAAAACGCCTAATGCAGTCACCGCTGCTGGTCCACGGTAAGCCGGAGCAGGACTGATAGTAATTCACCTTACCTAACGGGTCGATACGACGTAGGTCTTTCTACGTTTCCAATGACCACTACTTCTACAACGGCACATTCCGAGAATTCGAGGTCGCAAATCGCCCATTCAAATGGGCCACTGACGTTGTGCACTGCGCGGTAAGAAACGTCACACTCGACTGCCGCTCCGTAACGCCTCCGAACGCGCACCCCGGCGCCAACGGGATTCTCCTGATTGACGACGGAAGAACGCTGATGGTTAATGATTTTGCTATGGAAACCGTCACCGCATACGACGTGGAGCCTACATCCGGAAATCTCACATTTAGTTCTAGGATCGTGAGTCAAGTTCTCACTCTGTTGTAGACACGCGGCTAACGGGGACTAGGCGATTGGAGCCGGTATTGATAATTTGTCTATTGAATCTAGCTCGGGCGACATATTTATAGCGGGTAAGCTTTAGAGCATGGCAATCTTGTTCTACAGAGCCGCTGATCTTTACTGTAGCTTTCCCTAACATCACAAGCGCGGTGGTCGAACCTTCTGTTGTGCGGCTGAACAGAGCGCGGAATTATGCGCCAGAGGTTTTTTTCTGGGATGATAGTTCGTTGCTGAATCTACTCACTGGCGCGTCATTTAGTCGTCGACACGGGCGCATGATTGCTGGCGGGTTCTTAGATACACATTTCATTGTGTGTGATATATCTGGTTGATGGAGGACAAGTATCGATCCCATGCTTTGACAGGATTCGGTCGATTCGTTCGAGCGACAGGTCACAATTTCCTGTTTGCTCAGGTCATACTAAAGTCGGGCTTCCACGCTTGCTGCGTTCCTAGCAAGCTATTGTCTCAGCTGCTGCGGTCCTACCCCCAAGCGACTGCATAGAATCCTAGTGGGATTCCAAATCTTGTTGAGGCCGATAAACGCCGATGAAAGAATAGCAAGGTGGGACTCCAGTCAATTAGCGTCCACACCTAGACGTAGCAGGGAGAATTAAGAGAGGCCATTGTATGCAAGAATACCGCAAAATTTCACCGGTCTACTAAGATTCTTTCTAGCTACTTTGACTGGCTGGCTATAGTCACGTGAGGAACAACAGACCTTAGTTTCTTTCTCTACAGCAAGATATCTCTACAACAAACTAGCTAACAAACTAGCTACGCCTCTTGAATGTCTGGATATGCTTCCTGACAAATTTGAATTTTCATGTCTTTGTTACCTACCATAGCCTACCCAACTTAGCACCTATAGCACTCTGCTCCTAGGATCCAACTCCTTAGTAGCCATGTACCTAACCTACTACAATCTTAAGTCATCGTCTGGAAAAATTATAGCGCATTACGAACCTACCGCTCGCATCTTGCAGTTGCTAACTAGATTAAATCGAAACGTGCGAAAAGTGCCAGATTATAAATGCTATATTAGCTGTTTTCAAGCTGCTAGGCCTAGAGGTATCGGTCTTCCTCCCTTCAACTAACTACAAATTCAAGTGCTGGAAGATTACAAGGGCTACGCCCAGGGAGCTATCACACGGGTATGAAGTTGTTATCGATGGAGAAAAACACTACGAGTGGCTGATGTCATAAAGATGTCTAGAACAGAGCGGTCTGGAACAATCTCCGGCTCAACTCCCTTGTACAGATTGCAGGTGCTCAAAGAAGCACCTACAACCTGTAAACAAAGCGCCTCACGCACATGAAAGAGATACCATCGAGAGGCTAGCTAATCAGGCTTCAGCCTATCACACTTGATCCTTTAGGTCTCAATTTTATAAACAATTTTCTATTCCCGAGCAGCCCTCAGCTTAGCATTTATCAACGCTACCACAGATCAAGAGAATTTGTACGGTTCTCAGTTCGTTCTTGAATCGCGTCCCAATGCTCTTGTATACAAGTTCCGTTGAATCTTACAAAATCTGCCACCGCAGCTGGCTGATCTGCACCAACCCGTTCGAATCTTGAGAAAAAGAAGCCAATATCCCCATCCACCCCTAGGTGTCTGATTGTAAACTTGACAGTGTCTGGTGTGATGAAGGCTAACGACTGGAGAGTGTTTTCGCGGCCAGAAAGGGCATTTGGATTATGCTGTATGTAGTCTAAGGCGATATGGTCCTTCACAGCGCGAATAGGGTCCCGGTCGATGTAGAGCTTTTGTACAAACTCCCGAAGAATTGCACGTTTCTGTTGGGGGGATGCTGCTTGTGGTGGGCAATAGGAAGTGGCTGCTATCGTCGAGGGGAAAGCGGTCGAAAGCAAGGCAAGCGGAAGCAATAGCATGATAAATAGTGATGCAATTTATATGAATATGTCTTTACAATTGCTCTCTGGGGAAGGGATTGACATGTGTTTATAATGCCACTTTCGGGCCGATTGACCATCGGTCGGCTAAAGCCGTCTTTGCTTTCCTTAAATTCTGACTGTATTCGTAAGCAGAACGGACTAGCAACGGAATTACAGAGAAGATCAGATTACTCAAATTCATTTTTCAGAGACTTGGCGGGACTTTCAAGATTGCTTTCGCTGATCGCTAGGTTCGTGCTTCCGCAAGTGCTAGGGTCTGCCCTCGTCGCATCGTTTAATGTGGCATTACTTTCGTTGTTCAGAAACGGAACTAGACTGATCGCTAGCTCCAGAGTCTTTTGGTCCATTCTGGTTGTGTTTTTTTTTGTAGAGTTAGCGACGTTTAGAAATTCTGTTATCAATTTTAGCAAACGCGTCCGGTGCCACGTTGCGGATAAAAACGCTATGCTGGAAATTTACTATAGAGGTAACCCGGCTGACATCAGGCATCTATTCCGCGATTCGATGCCGCCACAGATTACCATACAACGAAATAAACACGTTGTTATGACCCGCCACATATTAGTCTATAGAATTCTTCCAACAATACGTTATAAGTGTCACTCGCACACTGAGAGAACATATCAAGGGATTACCTCCAGTAAAAGATTGCTTCTTAGGATCCTTACGTGTCGCAAAGCTCTGAGCTGTTCTCTTTCGGTCCGTTCTATTGCAGATAGACGCATCTTGCTGCGTGTTGAAAAGCATAGCGGAGATGTTCTCTCATGGAAACAACTCTCTGTGGATTCAAACTACATCCTAGAACGCTACAATTATCTGACTATCTTTTGGTGTGCTAGAAACCATCCTAGAAAACCTAAGTGCCAACAATACGGTTTTGACGCCAGTACTACATGTACCGGATACGTGAATGATATAGCTAGTCACTATGCTTTTCTTCCATCGATACCGTGGTGTTTTTATCATAGACCTAAATTTTCAGTCTGTACATCCTTAGCTATGCTAAGCAAAATAGTGGTTGACTATAAGTCGTTTTGCCTACTGAATCTAGCTAGAGATTAGGTCAACGATACATATTGCTGAATCTAGCTGGAGAGCGCCTTCTCGAAGGACAGGCATGGACTAGACATGTTCCCCTGCTGTGTAATCCTTTTCATTTACTAGTCTACATCAACACGTACTTTCACCATGAAAGGCAGAGTTGTTAGCTGGATATAGCGTAATTCTTGTAAGCTGGCTGTGAGTGAGAAAACGCCGATTGATTTTACAAAACCTGTTCCGTTTCGCCTAGTTTCAAGCTCCCATCGAGGTATTCCATTTCAAGTCATTGATAGTTGAAACTCTGTCTTACAACCTCTTCGCTGAGAGCCTATAACTTCCCCGCGCTCTGCTTGCTAGATGCATACTTTAGGATATTTGCGACCTGAAAATCGTCTAACCCTACACATCATGCACCTGAAATTCTTGTTACCAACAGGTGTCTATCCAACCCACAGCACCCACACGCTGCACCCACTCGACGTGGTGATGTTCAAGCCTTTCAGCACAGCATACTCGAAGGAGTTCGTAACACGCCTTCACAAGCATTAAGGCTAAGCTTTTGTAACTAAGACTGACTTCTTTAGCCTATTCTAGGACATTTGGCCAAGCGGCTTTACTGCGGAGAACATCTCTAGCTCCTTCGAGCCAATGGGTGTGCATCCCTTAATCCTGAGGCCACATCCGGTCGCTTCACTAACGACGACTTAGACACCATTAGCAAGATGCATCTATCGTTCGGCAACCGCTCTACTATATAGCTATACAGAACATCCTTCTACAGAGCGATAGTAAGGGTCTACTAAACGCTCCTACTGTCAAGAAAAGTAGAGAGATAAAGAGCAAGTCTCTAGACCTGCTGTAATACTACGAATACTGAGGCCTTCGATGTGGACTCGATCATTCAGAGAAGCCAAGATGCGCATGAAGCAGGTACAAGAAGAAAAGGAAGCAGGGGAGCTAGACAAGGCTGATAGGACAGAATCAAAGAAGGCTAGTAAGCCATATAATAACAAGATCGCAAAGGAGGACAAGGAGCAGCGTAAAAAAGATTAAGAAGCACCGAAGAAGGATAAGACAGAAGAACGTAAGGCCATTGATACGCGAAAAAAAAGAGCCACGCCTTATCGAGGAGAAAAAAGACTGTGATAAAGCTTTAGAATCGTTCCAGGAAGGTAAGCGTAAGGCTTCACGAAGTATAGCACTTAGAAAAGCTGAAAGTGGGTGTTGCTGCTTCGCCTAGTCGTGTTGCTGCTGCGGGGTCCTCTCAGCAACTTCGCACCCGCAATACCCGCAGCGACAGAACAGCAACTTTATACGATTGATGTAAATAGAAGAATATCGTCACATAGGTGTATAGAGCACTCTGCTAACGATTCTCGTAATGATATCTATCGTTCGTAGGCTCTACAGCCTCAATTTCGTGCAGCCTATTTTGGTGATGCGCGTGCATTGACTGACGGCGTGCATTGTGTGCACGGACACGGCAGTCATCTCGGCGATCAATGCACCCCGAGGCCCCGATGCCATTCCGTGGATTTTGGTCCGCAATGGCATCGTTGAATGCATGAATTGTAAGTAGCAACTACTAAGCGTGCGGGTTCTCACTTGTAGCAGGCACCTGTCCCAGCTACACGTGCACGTCTCGAATTTGGACCACGAAGCAATCGTGAAATTATCTAGCGTGTTTAGGCTAATCTTATCTAGATTGTGCGGCAAAGTAAAATCGGTCCGACATAGAACCACCGAAGCCCCAAACAAATCAAGGACTACGAAGACCAAGCGAGTCCCCGCCTCTATCCCGTTGAAGCATGCAGATTCCTTCAGCGTTGAGGCTTTGTCTGAATAACACACCCCCATCAAAAAACGGTAGTTGGCAAGATTCTCGCGATGTGAACGCACACAAGAGGGACGCAATCTTGCAGCGAGCACCACAGAAAGGCGAGACAACTGTTACTAATCATGCACGTGAACGTCTCTTTGTCAGACCACCTGTGACCAATATATAATGTGCTACTAATCTGCGTTCATGTAATGTAAACAGTAGCAGTAACGGTTGGTATGTCAATACATATGAGAACTCGTGGAAGTACGTATACATTTCTGATTCTGACTCACGCCCAACGTTCACATTGCCTACACTAAAGATATTGTGTCGTCGCAAATATCCGAATATTGCTCACGCGCATAGATTCAACGCGTCTTGAAAATCCTTGATAAATAGCCACTTTGCCTCGTCTTTCCATCCCTTCTGCTTCCATTGATTTGCCGATTGAGGAAATGTGTCGATAACACCTGACACAGTGTGATCGTGTGCAGCAACAAGAAAAATGTTGTCTTGGTCGTCGAAGTTTCTCACAGCGTCGATTGTGTGCATTGCAGTGCTCAGGTCGCTGTTAACCTTACCAGGCTGAAGTAGAGGTACGGAACAGCATTTCGAAGGCGCAATCTGTGCAAATAGCTGAGCAGACAATGGATCTGGAATAATTCCCGGTACGTGAATATGCTCTGGTACGGGATTAGTCGCAGATGGCCTGATCTGACTCGCATGATGATACACATCTCCAGTGAATAAGATGAAAGTGTCTGGTGTTGTACGGGCAAGGCCGCAAATGTGACCCAAAGCATGGCCGGGAGCGTCGAGCAGGTAGAAGCTTCCATCGCCGAAATAATCTAGAGCAGGAAGCCCGCCGATTGATAATCGAGTGTCCGTGAAGTCGAGTTGGCGAACCTCGCGATTTGCGAAATCAGTCAGCAGAACAGGCGCATCAGGCTTAGTAGGCCATCCGGGAAAATACTCGTCCTTTACCCCCGGACCAACGATGAGGGTGGCGGTAGAAGGGAAGGTAGATGGATCTCCGACGTGATCTACGTGCGCGTGACTATTGCCGACATCAGCCCTGCAATTGCAATCAAAGTTGGGACAACATACCTCCAGATCAGTGCCTCGATGCTGGCCCTATCGACCCCTTCTTTTTCCAACAAATCGGCCACGTTTTCGGCAGGTTCAAGAATTGCGCCTTCTATTGCTTTTGTTGCCTGCACAACGTGGGGTGCCATATTCTCCCAATCCTTACGCGCCCCAAGGTCGAATAGGACTCGTCTGACGTTACCCTCTTTGTCAGTGTGAGTTACAACAAACACGTAGCTGATGCCCTGAAACCTGTCAAAACCAGGTATAGGTGGGCTGGTGAAGATGGCGGCTGGTATGCCTCCAATTTTACAACCAGTGTCCATAATAGACACATCAACAGTGTTGGATGATTTCGGTATCGAAATCATATTGATTGTAGGAAGTATAGAAGATAAGCAAGTTTCGAGGGGTTTTAGATCAGGCAACTTAGGCAGGTAGAGGATAGGCTCTTAAATAATCTTCGCGGACATAATGCGGCATGTTCATTATGTAATATACCCCCCAACGCCGTTTCAAGCCTAACAATGCAAGAAGTCCTATCTGCTGGACAGAGATCTTATCTAGTGGAGAGATACCAACATGCATAGCCGCTGTTGTGTCTCTTCTATCATTTTCTCCTACTATCAAAATGTGTTAAGCGTATGTGTAGGTTACAAAAGTCCTTGAGGCACAACTGATGTTAACACAGGTGTGATTGTGTCGCGCTGGCAAGGACTTGGCGTTAGAGGAAGCTGCAGGCTTCACCATAACGATATGGGAAGAGTGTAGTTATCGTAATTGATCGAGTCATGTCGCGCGCTTTCATAGATTGCTATCGGACCGACTCAGCTATCAGATCCCACGATCAGCGGTCCATCCGGTCGAACCGGATCTTTTACAGTTAGCTGGAGTTGTCGCTTCCTAACATCGATGTTACAGGTAACACAAAAGGTTCTGCCTTGACGGGGAACGGGGAGGTTGAAGACTAACTACGCCTACGTTAGAAGTTAGCGGCTATCGCGGGGCCTAGAGTCACGTGATATGCTATACTACTAACGCTAGCTATCTCGGATGGCAGTGCACATAGAAATAGCAACGCCCTTCAAGACTTCCCGCTAAGATAGGATAGATAGGACAGCAGATACAGATTGCGATAGGTAGAAGGAACGGACGAATCTTATTGTTAGACTTGTTGTACTTGACTCAAATAGTTTATTTCTTATACAGATTGCTAACCAGTTCCTCTATTCTCATAGAATAGGATTGTCTTAACCTTTTAATCAACTTCAACAACTTATTCTCACATGAATTGCTGGGCAGCCCGCACGGCTTACTGCTTCTGGCTATCTCGTCTTAGTACGGATCGAGCCTAGAAAAGCATAGCCAGACCTAGTGTGACACCTAGCTCCTTAGCCGCGTCTAGACGTTATCACTAATAATGCCGTGCAATGACCTCTACATAAGCTAAGCTTGGATGCTGCGAACAATACAATACATACAGTTTCTCTTAACCATCCCGTCTATAATATGTGTACCTGATAGTACGACAACACTTAAATAACTTATATACTCTTGTCAACATCACACATCGACAATCAACGCATCCAACCGTGCGACGATCAGATATCCGAACTCTGCGACCCCGCTACGCATCGATAGCATTCAAGTCAGAACCTAGAAGAATGACAGATGCAACCAGCAATCCACTTTTTGGCTTGTGGCAACCCACTCAACTCCAACGCCTCTACTACGGCAGCGGTGTTGTTTCCAAAAACCTGCTAGACTGCTTGCCAAATGAGACCAGCAAAGCATTCATCATCACTGGCAATTCTCTAGCGACCAAGACCCCTCTTGTCCAAGACGTGGAGAGATTGCTAGGATCGAAACACGCTGGCACTTTCTCCAAGATTAGAGAACACGCGCCTGTCGCTCAACTGAATGAAGCAATCGAGGTCGTAAAAAATGATAGCTCCGTCGACACTATAATATCTATCGGCGGTGGCTCCCCTATCGATAGCGCAAAAGCTATCAGCTACAAGCTCCACACCCAGAGCGACAAGTGGCTGTACCACATCACTATCCCCACCACCTTATCTGCATCAGAATGCACCATGATGGCAGGCTATACTGAGGTGAACGGCGTTAAGACCGGCGTTGGCGCAAAGGAACTTGTCCCCCACGTCATCCTGTACGACTCAATGTTCGTCCTCTACACCCCCCAACGCCTATGGACATCCACCGGTCTCCGCGCCCTAGATCACGCCCTAGAGCTCCTCTATCACCCCACCGCCTCCGAGATACCCGCGCGCATGCTCTGTCTCCAAGCCGCAGGTGAAATCTTTACTTATCTGCCCCGGTACATTCAAAACCCAAAGGATGAAAATATCATCACCCGCTTGCAATTGGCCTCCTTCGCTAGCCTAGGCTTTCTAGGCCATAATACCAAAGGTAGCCTTGGCCTCTCTCATACTCTGGGTTATGCACTCGGTAGCCCTTACGGTATTCCGCATGGCGTCACATCGTGTCTCACGCTCGGCCATGTGGTGAAGTTCAAGGCACGGGATCTTGAGGCTGCGAAGCAGATAGCGCGTTTGCTGCCCTTCATTAACGAGTCGCCGTCGGGAGATGTGCAAGTTGATGCAGAGAGAGTTGGCGAGAGGGTGTTCAAGCTCGTGCAGAGGTTAGGCTTGGATGTGGATTTGGGGGGTTACAAGGTTGGGAGGGAACAGATTCCGGTCATCACCCAGAAGGTCACTGGGGCTGAAGATGGGCTGGTTTACGATGTCGTTGAGGGTTTGGTGAAGGAATTGTTTGTGTGACTGGGAGAGGCAGAAAATGAAGAAGGAGAGTGTGGAGAAGGGGACGCTGTGAATGATGTTCAGCCTGCACTCTTTGGTTAGATGAACAGCTGCTACAAGAAATTGCAACTATGAGAAGCGATATAGATTACGACGCAAATGAACGAACATGTGTTAGTATGTCGGAATTTTTCTCGTATCATAGGCACAGCTTTCACACAGACACGACTATCAGTGGCATTCTTAGTTTAAAGCAATGGCAACCTATCACAAAAAACATCATATTCGGCTACGTGTCGCAGATGCCAAGACTGTACACTTCATTGGAACACCATCTACAAAAACACCCACTCGCATTTTCCTCACTCTTCATCGCCGTCTTTTACTTAGCCGCCCTATCCCTCATTTCCTGCTTGATCCTGCTAACGGGGCTTGCGTCTTCTAATCTTGTAATCTGTGAATATATGCACGGACACGGGAAGCGAGGATGGGGCTAATCTCGGGAGACGGCTTCTCGGCATGACTCTAATCCGCGGCCAAACATGTTTAGATCGTTCGAAGTGTAGCTGTAACCCCGCACTCTCGCAGTCGCTGCTAACACGCCCTTCGTGAAGTATGTCAAGAAGATGCTGTCGCGATTCTTAACACCCAGCCCTCATGATGCCCTACTGTGATTGCTTCTAAGTCGGAACAATACACCAGCATCCTAGTATCTATTGGCCAAGTGCCACAACCGTAAGATAAACGCGCTTATGTATGGCGCTTCTGGACAAAATGGGTCATTTCAGTTTTGAAATACTAGGATCATGCAAAATGACAAGACAAGAGGAGTATCCGATGACTCACGGCTATAAACTGGGTTGTGCGCCTCCAGTGGAGTGGGGTTCACGAGACACTTTGGGTGGCTCGCGAACGCATGAGAGGGGGTATCAACGGATAGCAAAGATATGTTGGGGGAAACCGCTTACTTCGTTCTTGTCTGGTAATCCCAACGCTTTTAGCGCACAGATCTGCATAACGTTCAAATGCACCTTCGCTAGATGAGGACGCCGCAGTTGAGCTACTAAAGCCCCTCTCTGTGCACTAGAAAATCCCGTGTGCCAGCAACAACCAATAAGACGCAACATCGTGTCGGAATAGATTTCTTCCTTACCCTTTCATCGGCTGCTTTCGGTACATGAAGTGTCGTAAGCTAGGCGCTGTCGAGAACCTTGCTACTAACGCCGTGCGATGACTTTTATATAAGCTGACGTAGAATGCTAGAAACAATAACAAAAACATACACTTTCTCATGATTTTTCTGTCCACAATACCCGCACCCTACTGTGCGACACAGGGTTTTCTGCGACACAGCGAGCGGCTTTAGACCGAAACAATATTAGAAGCTACTATCATCTGTGTTCTCCCAAGACAGAAATCCTATTACTTTATTACTGAGGCCTTCACTGAAGATTGCTGCCGACACGTCAACATCTCCTCACTTTTCACTTAAACCTAAGTCATTACTTGAGACGGCCACGCGATCCTAACATTGCCCTCTCTGTAAGCATGGGGACTCATGAGCTTAAGTTTAAGGAGGAGATTCAACAAGTAAGTCGTTTTCTTACTTCTTTCTGCCTAGATTTGGATTTCATCCTCTAAACTCTTTGCACAGATGATGTACATTGCAGGAGAAACTCAAGAAACGTCTCTAGAGACACTGGCTCTCGTGGAAAACATCATCAGAGATCAGGTGCTGCTAATGGTTAGTGTTTTTCTTTTGTGCACTTCCGGGGAACTGCTATTCTTTAGAAACTAACGAACATTCCTTATCTCCAGATAACGACTGCTAACGATTTGGCTGTTCGACGCGGGTCCGGTGCCTTTTCCAATAATGACATAATCTTCCAATTTCGCCATGATACTCCAAGGATAGCACGGCTACGAACCTTCCTCGGCTGGAAGAGTATACGCAAGACGATAAAGGATGACGATGACAAAGACGCAGGAAGGGTGGACATGGCTACGTTTCAGGACTCTGCGTTTGACAAGACAATCGATGGTACAGTCCAGGAAACCCTGACCAGAACGATCAAACCCCCAACAATCACCTTACCTTGGGACTTGCCCTCATTTTTCTCGGAAACCATTCCATACGAAGACCAAGACGAATTGTGTAGATCAAACGAGGATGCGCTTCAAAGGTTGCGCAGGGCTGATGAAGCAACAAAAGACATGACTACGGAAGAGTACGTCACTTGGTCCGAATATCGCCATGCCTCTTTTACCTGGCGTAGAACCAAGCGCTTTCGCGAGTGGTCGGGCCTTGGGGTGATCGCTGATCACAAGCCAACAGACGATGTTCTCGATATTCTGGGGTTCTTGACTTGTGAAATGGTACAGGCGCTTACAGAGCTAGCGCTTGAGATTCAAGAACAAGAACAGAGATGGAAAAGAAATGGAGAAGTCTGCACTAGTCCATGCAAGAAACCAACTGGAGGCATATTTACTCCATCAGCCAGGACAAGGCTGCCGATTGAGCCCCAACACGTCCGGCAAGCTTTTGGAAGGCTTCAGGCTGGAAAACGAAGTCGTGTGATGCTCGATAGCACACTCCGCAACAAGCAAACCAAGACAATCTGAGACCGATTTCTTGACTTAATTGGACGAGAGCAGCACTGCGGATTGTCTTGATTGCGAATCGGGGTATCTTGAGGCAGTTGAGATTGTCTTGACGTGACTTGATTGTGAGACTTCTTGATTTTGGTAGTGTAGCTACTCCTCTAGAGTCACGATCTCTAGCGACCCTGCCCAGTTGTATATATCGTACTCCCGCGCGAGTGAGTCATCTGAAAAGCTCTCGCTGCTGCTGCTGCCGCCGTCGCCGTCGCTGCAATGCGTTTCAATTGCTTTTGTAGTAGTGTAGCCAGCACGAGTTCATGCCCGTATAAGCTGTAGAGCCGGAAGCAACTCACTGCCGATCGCGCGTCGTTTTGGCTCGAGTAGATCACCGAGCTCGCTGAAGAGCCGCTCGCACTCACAGCTTGATGCTGGGATGGCTAGTATATCGGTTGTAGACTGGCTTAAACACAGGTAGTTTGAGCGCATGGCAATCCAGTATTGGACTCTGTTTCCATCGTCGACAGCGTGATACGCCGGATCCTGATGTAGCCAGCGATCGTACTCATCGCCTTTTGGTGTTCCAGTAACGCTGTGACGCGTAAAAGCTCCAATTACGTCATCTATATTACTTGTTCTTGTTGTAAACAGCTGAGGCGCTAAGGGCAGCGGCAGCGGCAGCTTATAGCCTTGCTAAAGGCGCTGAAAGCCGCCATTAGCGATGCGTAGCCACTCCGGCTTGTCACGCCAGCTGTTCTCGCTTTAGTATTTGTAGTAGGGATGGAGGCAGGTAGCGGGGTAATAGATCGGTGAGTCGTCAAGCTTATTGTAATAATCGCTGGCTTTGTGCCAGGCAGCGCGGAGGTTGGAATGAAAGTGGTTTGTGCAATCAACCATTAGCGAGCTGTACGTACTATAAGGTGTGATTATTACCTTCGGGCGCCTCTGTATGAGCGCTAAAATCGCCGTTAGCGTACGGCTACGCAAGTTCCTCCATGCTGCGCAATATATATTCAAAGACCGGTAGCACCTCATATATATAGCGCCAAAGCTGCTGCTGTCGTTACGTCCCTCTAGCCTCTTTTTTGCAAATTTGAGCAGCTCAAGGCAGTTCTGATACTCAGTAATTGTTGCCCAGTCGCTAGCACTGAGCCCGCCGGATCTTATCCATACTGGAGCCTCAGCAGGATTGCTACTTTGATTATCGTTAATAGCGACGCAGCTGACGTCCTTCTCCATATATCGACCAAAGCCGCCGTAGTCGCGTGTGATTGCAACAACTGCAGTGTCATCATCTGACGCATTGTCAAGAACCAAGTAACCTCATTGATTAGGTGTGATCCCAAACTGTTTCAGCATTGCGATATCAACAGCAGCAATAGCCTCCACAGTACGCGTAGCGGCGACTTGTGGGAGACTGATAGGGAGGTCGTGTACGATGCCAGCAGTGGTAGCAGGGTGAGCAACTATACCAAAGAAGCCACGTTTGCCGCCTTTTGTCGTCCAGCCGTCCAAGCTTATGTATATCTTGCTTACGGCTTTAATCCTGCACTCACAAGATCAGTGTCATAATCTGGATTGATTGTTGCAGACTCTGCTTCCAGCGGTGTCCGTTAACTCTCGAACCAGTAAGCTCAAGTCAGATTGTCAACGCTCTATAAACAGAAGATATAATGCTAAAATAATGCTTACATAGGGGGCTGACTGTATGTTGCTAGAGACGCAGTATCATAGAGGATCTTTGCAACTTTTTTAGTTTGTTCACTAAATATTAGACGCCCGAGGATAGCCGCTGCTTAGTCGTCGGTCCCTTAGCGTAGCGATGTGATCATGCGCTTCAAGTCCCCCAAATTCTCAATTATGCTATTTCTTTTTATAATCTTTATACGCCTAGCTCTAGGCACACTCTTAACGATGCTACAGTGTTATATCAGACGACTGTCCCTACATCGATCGCCATGGAATCTCTAGCCGCCACACTATCAATAGATTGCTAGCAACGTTGAAAGACTTAGCAGAATCGGGAGTGAACCAGGAACACTTCATACTAGGTAAAGGTATCGTATGATGCCCGCCAGCTGCGCGAAATGCTCTAGGTAAACCGAGTCCCTGCCGCTGCATAAACCTAGGTGCCACCTACCTTCGCCTTCTTTTTCCCAGCATTGCGTACATGACCCTGCGACACTTCGTCATTGTCTAGTTCGTCTCACGCCGTAGGCGACATTTCTAGCTCAAATAGATCCCAAGGTTGTTGACAGAGCATCTCGAACCAGATTTACGCGTCGGGATAAGCGCAAGTGTGTTCTGTTGACTGTGTTTTTGGGATTGCTCAGTGCTCTCAGGTGACACCTCTTCTATTTGTCAAGCTCAGAAACCCTTCGCCACCACTGGTAATGATACTCTTCCCTGAGATCCGGAAGTTCTGGGATTCGAAGCTGGCAGGTGTCACTGATCGGTTTTGAGAGTGAACTGGAGGCGCAGCTTCTATGCGGCATGCTCGCTAACGCTCTGGGCAGGTTCCGCAGGATTTTCGTAGTAGGGCGGTATTGTAGCCTTTAGCGGTCGAGTTCCACCCTACGCGAAATTTAGTGATCAAATTCGGTGGGGGACCCAAACAGCCGTCGGCCTAGGTATGCGTCTCATTTTCGTATGTTTCGCACCAACGGGAGATACTTCTCACATAAGGCAGGTGGGACCGTCTCTATCGCAACTAGCAACCTGAATTCCTTGCGATGTCTAAGCACAATTATTATTCAACTTCCTCCACCTGCACGCGCTTCGCCTACGTCTCATTTTCATCAGCCAACCGAATGTTCCAACAAATGCAGCCGCGAGGCTCATATATGCCCATGGGTGGTCTACAAACCACAATACCACAGCGACGTCTGAACCGTGCCATGTCCCTCCAGGTTTATGTCCGAAGAAGGTGTATTCTTCCGAGTAGAACATTCGTGGTAGCACGACGAAGCAGTCTGAATCTTTTCAGAGAGATAGATTAGTTTTCCAAATCATAATGCGATCGTTCTGATTGGCTCAATTCTTACCAACGTTTTTCGCACTCCGATACTGGTAGCTCTGTTTGTCCTCGCAGCGCTTATACAATTGTTGTAATATCGTGCTCGTGAATTGCGGGCCTGTTGTCCAGAAGATAGTGAGGTAAGGGAAGAGCAAGTTCCAATTATGTGTCACAAGACCCTCCGTCATCTTCTTCATGATCGGGTGCTTTGCCGACGACGCCATCAAATCGTTGTTGACGCCCAGAGGCGAAGCTTCTGGAAACCAGGCCGGAAAATCTAGCAGGGGGTCAAGGGAGCGTCGACAAGCAACATCCAGATCCATGTATACACCGCCAAAGTGATATAGTAAGAAATACTTCAAGGCATCGACCTTCTGAATAGGGTACTGGTAGGCTTCATATGTCGCGAGAAACCATGGGTATTTGCTTTCGAAAAATTCGTGTGCACTTGTCGCGTTCCACATACGGGTCTCGTAACTCGGGTTGAACTTTTGGCAAAGTTCTGGAGATCCGAATCCAACAGAAGGAGCTCCAGAAGTTTCATGGTTCGGGTAAATATTATTGAACCAGATGTAGTGTATTATGCGCGGGATCTTAGGACCTACGGAGGCGGGCGTGTAATCGGACTCCAGGGGCTGTTCGTTGCGCAGCATAGATTCATTCAAAGCTCTTGCGTAGTTGGTTGGAAAGTCATTGAATTTGATCATGACACTCTGGATATATGTTTGAAAGGCATATTGGTAAGAAATAAGCCGTATGACTTGGAACACGGCTGCGCATGCGAAAGATCGTACGAAAAACCGATGGAGCATATCGACAAAGCAGTAAAGGTGGTGCCGTTGAGATGGAGCGATGAGTAGTTGATTAGAAGGATGGGAGTTAACGCTGGACGCTGCGCACCACTCAAACGACCTTCTTCGCCCAGTTATACACTTACGACAGTTACCTAATCTTTACGGCCACATCCATGCCACAGCAAGAACAGCACGTAATGTTCTCAAGCCGTGCACCTTACGGTGTTCGCCACCTCTGGAGATTACCTCAGGGATACGAGTTTCAGGGGTAGAAAGATGGGTAGCATGCCTCATCGCGCGCATTCAGGGCCCACAGTGCGGTGAAGCGATCGTCGTAAGATCACGATTAGTCGGTGCTAGTGCATACATTGTGGTTTGTCTAGGTTGAAAATGAGGACTCTGATTTGGATATCTCGTGTATAGAATGATTGTGCCCTAGCTTAGGATACGGATAATGTTATTGCGAGAAGTCAGGTCACAACTAAGCATTGCGCTAGCTCGATGCAACCGCAAGACACAGACTGAACTTTCAGGCGCATACTGCGCTCGCTTGTTTCTAGGTGAGAGTGTAACTGGCGTTTCTTTCAAAAGCTAGTCGGACCGTTTCCGGTAATTTCCCGAGGTCCACATTCATAAGTACACATATTGCAGGCAAAGTGCTGCCGAGAACCTTGTTACCAACAATGTCGTGCGACGACTATTATGTAACCTCAGCCAGGGGGCTAACAACAATACAACACGTACCACGTTCGTGCACACAATGCACGCGTATCACTAAATCAGACTGCACAAAAGTGAGGCTGTAAAGCCACACACAAGTAGTTGTTGGAAGGCAACTTAAGAGAGTACTGTATAGACCTACCCGATAGGAGGCGACGAATCCGGGGTGATTTGTGCTACGATAGGCTTAGCGTTAGGGTTTCCTGCCTAGCAGGCAGGCAGAATATTAAAAATCCTAAGAAGCTATTTTACGCAGAGTTACACCAGAATTTTCATTCTGCGCACATTTTGTTGATAGCTGCTCTCGTTGTTGAGCTATCCGCGTTGAAAGGTAAAGGTGAAGTTTTGATGTCTCTCACGTGACTATACGGTGCACAGCCACTGTTGCAGACCTCCAGCCACACAATCTATTACAGAATTACGCTACAATTCCAAATATATACTCGGTTTGTCGATAGCTGCTCTAATTTACAAGATATCAACGTATAACGTTGTAAACTACTATACATTGCGCAAACTACTAGACTCCATACTTAATAGAATCGCTTTATGGTTTGTGTGAGGCTGCGCATGTCTACACGGTTTCCTATACAGAAATCCGCACCTCCGAGCTGGTTTCCGCCGCCTGAACCCCAGGGTACGAATGTCGAGCTGAACGGTGATTCTGTACAACATAAGAGGGCACCTAGATATCGAACAATGTGTACAGCAAGTTTGAGATCATTGAATCACGGCTTGCCAAGAAGCGGTACGGTGTGTGGGGAGGGTTCTCAATCTGGGGATTCTCAGCGGTGATGGCCGAAATGAACGGGGTGGTAGTAGGCGGACGCTCACCTCAATGATGGGCGCCAACAGCAGCAGTTCGCGAGAGACAATATCGAATATTGGGCGCCTCGATTCATGGGGGCGCTTACGAACGTTGGGTGCCTGGCAGCTGGGGTACCTGGAGGAATTCAAACGCCTTCGCAAAACGAATCCTTTCGGGGGAACAGTGGTCAAGCTGCAGAAAAAAGCAATCCAGAGGTGCGCATGATGCCCTCCCATCCAGAATACGTCGCGGTAACTCTAGACGTTTAGCTCTCTATCCTAACCAATGAGGCGACGGGGTATGCATTCCCCGCGCTACATCGGGCTAGCGTTAGGTTTCACTAGCCCGATTAAGAGCAAAATGAGGCATACCACGTGTGCACTCCCCGCCATACTTTCCATCCGATTTCCATCAAAGCAACGCGACAGAAAGCTTAGCCAGCATTGAACTTTAACTTCAATTTTTCTGCTGCATCCTCTCTAGAAATTCAGCAGCCTCCGCAGCATACTTACAGCGCTGACGGATGACAGGACCATACTTGTAGAATAGATAAGGAAAGGGTAAGCAAGCTAGCGACAAGAATGCCGGAACCGAAGATGCCCAATGTATGCCTAGGTTACTGTACATATCGCTAGTAAACAGCGGGAATGCAGCGCCGAACAGCGATCAGAGTACTAAGTTAGCAGCAAGTGCAGATGCCGCGTAGATAAGGTATGCATCGATCAGGTAATTCATGATTAAAAGGAAGACAAGAACTATACTAAAGCCGAAAGGCACGCTCGCTATGATGCTGACAATCCAGTGAATACTAGGTCCGTTGGTCCAAGCGAACCAGAACAGGCCGATAGGCATGACGATTAAGCCTAGTATGGCGGGTGGAAGTCGAGCTTCTAGCGGGGCGATACCACCAGGCGAAGCGTCAGCGACCTTGTTGTAGCGCTTGTTGTCCCATATCGAGTAGGAAGTCGCTAGAATCATGCCAACAGCTACACCCAAGAATGCGAGACCACCAATGCCTTAAGACTAACCGCGACCTTGTTGATAGACGATGGGGAAAGCGCCGAAGAGCATATACAGCGTTCCGTAGACAACGGTCATGTATAGGGATAGGAGCAGAACGATAGGTTCGCGGAATAGCAGGAGCCATGGACGGATAAGAGCGGTCTTAAAAGCCGTGCCGATAGATTTAGTGCCTTGCTCGACGTCGGATTTGCTCTTGTACACTTGTCCGGTTCGCTTCAAAAGGGCTGCGGCACGCTTGCGAAGTAGGACTAGTGCATAGGTTTCGGGGATGAGAAGAGTGTAGATAAGCCAGAGGACGCCAGAGAATATAGCCATGACGCCTTCGATCCAGCGCCAGCCAATGGTCTGGCCGACAAAACCACCAACTGTTGCGTGTCAGCCCTGTACTAAAATCACGTCTAGGACCTTTTAAGCACTTACTAATTGGACTAATAACAGGTCCCAGCATCGGAGCAGCAGCAAAGAGACTCGTAGCTAAACCTCTCTAAGATGCAGGAAACATGTCTGCAATGACACCGCCAGCATTAGTCAACGGCGAGGAGCCAAAAGAACCAGCCAAGAATCTTAGGATAATCAGAGTCTCAATGTTCTGGGAGTCGGCGGCACCGGCGTTGAAGGAAGTGAGAAACATGTAGGTAGCAAAGAAGAGGTACTGGCGTCCGTACAGTTCTGGGTAGTGTTAGCAACCTACGAATGCAACTTGTGAACCTGGTGAAAGACTTGACCTACCTTTTGAGACCATACACTATTCTGGGACCGAGGGAGCTTCGCCTGCGACCAGATCACACCTCTCCTCATCCGCATCTCTCCAAGCACCTCGGCATGATGTGCAATCATTGTCGATACAAGACAACAAGCCTTGAGATGCTAGCCCGCCATCTTTCGAAAGACTAGCGTGAAGCGGAAGACTTCGACCTGGCTTCACGAGAATGGAGTCAGCGGCCTCATGCTCCAATGCTGGGACTGTAACAGAGCGTATGGATACTGGATCGTCGAAGCAGATCGCTCATCGGCTGCCAGCAGCAGCACGTTCGACAACAGTCTGCTTTAAGAATCTGAATCACGCCTGAAGCGTCCTGCTAAGCTTATTAGCCGGGCATAGCTGCTTTTCGCGGCTGTAAACGTGTAGGATCTAATTCAATCATATTAAATCAACCTAGTCCACCATACATAGTGTAAATCGAAGATAAGCTAAGAGGAAGATACTAGGCCCTCTACTCTTTACCCCTAGACGTCATTCTCTACATCGCCGGACGCTACGATATCTAGACCGTGTTTCAACGGACGATGCAGTGTGCCGATCTTACCGGAAAGGTTGTCCCTGCTGTCGAAATACCAAGTCGTTCCCACCTTCAGTTCTAACCTTTGTTTTACACTTCCTGCTGCTGGCAAACGCGTTGCGCCTGACGTATATAATGTTGCACCGCCCGTCTTTTTCCCCTCCCTACACCAGCAAACATGATATTACCAGACACTAACCTAGTGTAAGCAATCTCTGCTTACCATGAAGGAGGCAATTGTACGCAGTGTTGCTGAGGTTCCGCATATAACATCCTATTAATCTTTCCTTTTCACTAACATTTAGAAGGTTGAAATCATAGATTCGCCGATGCCAATACCGGGACCAGAACAAGTTGTAATCCAGGTTATCGCCAGCGGATGCAACCCGAAAAACTGGTCTGAAACACTATTTATGGCGTCGTTCTTGGGCTAATCACTTGCAGGAAAGCAGTAGAGCTCTTCAACACTCCTTATAACACTGGCGATGGCATTGCTGGCATCGTCCGCTCTGTTGGTGCTAATGTCTACGAGTTCAAGCCGGGTGATCGTGTTGCTGCCTTTCACGAGATGATGACCCCGGGTGGCAGCTATGCGGAGTATGCTGTTGCATGGCAGTACATGACGTCTCACATTCCAAAAAATGTGAGCTTTGAGGAAGCTTCAACGATCCCTTTGGCCGGTCTGACAGCTGCTGTTGGCAACTACTGTAAACTGAATCTACCTGAGCCATGGAGACCTGCGACTGAGAAAATACCTTTCCTTGTCTACGGCGCAGCATCAGCTGTAGGCGGGTTTGCAATCAAGATGGCGCGCATGTCGAATGTCCACCCCATCATTGGCGTGGCAGGAATAGGGATCCCATTTGCTGAGTCGCTGATCGACCCGTCTATGGGACACGTGATCATTGATTATCGGAATGGGAATGAAGAAGTGCGGGCTGGCATCAAAAACGCACTCAAGAATGCAAAAGTCTCTGAAATACACCACGCCTTTGATGCTGTATCAGACAACGGAAGCCATGAGGACGTGGTTTCTGTTCTTGCGGAAGAAGGACAGGTTACATGTGTTTCCTTTAGAATATACAGCCCCCATGGATTCACCTATCCTAAGACCTACAAGTCTGCTGAGTTCAGCGCTGTATCGGATGCATATGGCAAGCACAAACAGGAGGGTTTCATCTATCTTCGGTGGATGTTCCGGATGATCATGGAAGGGAAATTTGCTGCGCATCCTCATGAGATCATTCCTGGTGGTCTCGGGGGAGTAGGCGTAGGCCTACAGAACTTGAAATCAGGCAAAGCAAGCGCGGTAAAGTACGTTTTCAACGTACCGGACACAAAGGGTTTGAGGCAGGTTTCAGAAATATAAAGAGGCTGTAGAGTATATCGTTTGAGTGCACTTCACGAGTCAAGTCATCCAACAAGCCACCCATATCCCACAGCATTGTGAGCCGTCCCAACTTTAACGCATAATGAGTTAAGTACATTAGAGCTACATGGTTCAATCAACTCGACCCTCAGTCCAGTTTCTCAGCTGCTTCTGCCGCTTTAATCTCTCTATCGCGAGCTTTTTGGAGTTGTAGCTCCGCGGCTTCGTCTAGTTCTGCGGCCTTGCGCGCGCGCTCGCTGGCAAGCTTCCTGGGACTGTAGAATACAGCTCCGCCGTGCCACTCGTCACCTTGTCGTGTAGTCAGTATTGTAGACTTGGTCGGGCGCTTTCGAATAAGGTTGAGTTCAGCGCGTAGCTCCGCGTTCTGGAGGCGGAGAAGCTCGTTGTTGACCTGCAGCGAGTGCAGGCCTTGGGACAGCCGTTTGGCTTCAAATTTAGCCTTGTCAGCCACCGCAGCGTCAAAAATTTTGCGCAGCTGAGGCCAGCTATCGCCGTCGCCTTGCTCCCCAATTCCTGGGTCGTCATCTTGTTGTTGTGGGTGGTTGTTGAAGCGTTGAAGTACCCGGCTTGCGTCCATCGGCCATACGCCTGTAGCTTGAAACCCCTTCAAAATGAGATCGTGAGTCATTGTAAAGCTCCATGCCGGCCAAAAGTGACGATCGAAGTCCTGTTTGGTGATTCTTGAGAGGCCTTGGGTTCGCTGGAGGTGTTGGGAAAGCTCCTCGGTGTAGTGCTTCGAAAGCGGCCCAAAAAGTACCACATCTAACGGCTGTAAGCTGTGGGTTGAATGGGGAGGATACACCATCACCATAATACGTTTGGCTTCACAAAACTCCAAAAAGTCGGGCGTAACGTGGCTGCCGTGCCCGTCAAGGATAAGAAGGCGCCATTGACGGCGAGCTTTGGCTGCTGTATGACGTTCAAACACCTGTTGAAGCCAAGCAAGACCTAACTCGTTGTTAGACTATCCCGAAGCTGAGTGGGATATAAATATTTGGTGTTGTTGGGTCTCTAAAAGGTCGTGAACCCAGCTTGATTGAATCCCAGAGGTGCCCTGGTAGATAAGAGCGGGCGGTAATGCATCTCCAGAAGCACATACGCAAGCCAACAGCGTAATTCATTCTCTATTACCATCCATCATCGTCTGGGTACGCTCTCCCGACTCCCAAAGTG
>NW_026260267.1:0-26115 GCF_024291825.1 Alternaria postmessia
CTCAGTTCGCGATTCTAAAAAATGTCTTGGCAGTCAATCAGGTCAGTTCACTACCTCCAGACTGACAGTTTGAACCGCAAAGATGAACTGACAACTGACTGATTGACTGATAGCAACTCTGATCGTGTCGCAGGCGTGGCTCACGGAGAACATCCAAGTAGGCGAGCTAGGCAAAAAATATCCCGACGTCGCGTATCTGATGGAAGGTGACTCGCCCAGTTTGCTCTACCATATTCCCAACGGCCTGGGAAACCCCGAGTACCCGGAGTGGGGCAGCTGGGGTGGGAGGTACACGAGTAATCCGCTTGATGGCGATGCAGCTGCGCAGCAGTACGGCGATGCTGTGGACATGGCACAAGGTGTGAACGGCGAGATGTTCCTTACGAACCACGCGTCGGTGTGGAGGTGGCGCGATGCGTTCCAGCATGAGTTTGCTGCTAGAATGCAGTGGACGCTCAGCCCTTGGAGTCCTGGTTCTAATACCACGCATCCGCCCGTTGTGTTGCTGAATGGAACGTCTGGCCCGGATGCGTTGCATCTCAACGTCAGTGGTGGGGAAAAGGTGACGCTGGATGCTTCGGATTCTTACTCGCCGGATGGGGGCGCGAGTCTGAATTTCACTTGGTTCCAATATTCGGGTCCGTCTTCATACCAATCCTCGCCAAGCGATGTCCCTACGGTCAACTTGACGGATGTCACTGGGCCGGATGCGAGCGTCGTGCGTTTCACAGTGCCCTACGGAATGTACGATACATGCGTCGCCGACGAGGATGTGACTGAATTCGGTCAGTGGGGGGAGAAGCAGAAATGTCCGATTCTACATGTCGTCGTTGCTGTAAAGGATGTAAGCGCGGCGCACCCAATCACCAGATATAGGCGAGTGCTGTTACATGTGCAGCCCTACAGTCAAAAAGAAAAACGCTGAAAAATTTGTGTACTGGTAAGCAGCCCTTGGTAGAGGATTATATCGGTGGGTTAGCTTTTGCCTGCGTCTTTCTCTACCGGAACGAACATGAATAAAGTGGAACAAGGAATTTCTGCACAGCTTGATTAGAAACCTACACTGATCCAACTACGGTAGTCATGCAATATCAAGGCATGATACTAGGCCTCAGAATGACCTGCCTCCCAATCCCTGTGTGCTTACTCGCCCGATCAAAAGCCGTTTCCCAGTCGTCCAGTCCAAAGCTTTCAGTTTCAACAAACGTCCCAGTTCTGGGGAACAACCCTCGTTCAAGCATCTTGACCATTTGCACAAGATCGCTTCGTTCGTACATCAGCTTACCCTTTAGCGTAATGTTACACCCAACGCAATGCCACGGAGCGACTGGTTGATCAACAAAGCCCATTAAACTGGCCCTCCCGTTTCGACGAAGCGCACTCGTTGCAGCCCTAAGATGGGTCGACCTGGAAGCTTGCAGCGGTGTGAAATCCTGCACGGCATCGATGACACCGAAGCTCTGGAGCGTCTTTAGTTCCGTAGCCTCGTCTCCGGTGATCTTCACAGTCTCGATCGAAGCACCTGGGGTACCCTTGAGCACATGCTCTTTCAGTCTCGCAAGCTCTTCTTCGTTGCGGCCCATGGCGATGACTTTTGCGCCCATGGCAATCGCTACCTGCACGCCCGCGCCACCATATCCGCCTGTTGAAGGACACACGACGATGGTCTCTCCAGGCTCGAGTCTGATGTCTCGTAGTCCGCCAAAAGGGACCATAAGATACCCGATGTACATGAGATCTTCGATTGAGTAGCCCAGGTCCTGGCATAAGATGGTTTCGTTCATAATAATGCAGTTCTCGAGCGGAAACTTTGCGTATTCAGCGAATACCCCATCGCGCCAGACATCTCGCATCAGCTTCTTACTACCTTCTGCACCGCTGTCGTGAACTGCAGATAGGAAGAGCGTATCTGGATCATCTCGCGCATGGACTACGCAATCAACATAGACAAGTTGACCCTCGGTGAGAGTCGTGGCATCGGGTCCAACGGCTGCGATCCGTCCGATCGCACTGCCCCCACCAACTATAGGTGTTGGGAAAGAGTAGTGGCGTTCGCCGTTGTAGATTTCGCGGTGGTAGGAGAGGATCTTGCCGGCTTCGATGCGGACGATGGCGCTTCCTGGGTCGGCCTTGAGCATTGGCTTCTCGACAATCTGGAGGCCCGTATCGACACTGTCGACCTGCAGTGCGCGGTAGGTGGCAGGTAGATGAGTTGCCATAGTTGGAGAAGTGATTCAGGCTGGTTGTGCAGGCTTGGAGGTAGCAATATGGTCTTTGAATCGACGCCTTCTTATACTGTTGCGAACAATCGTCACAGGAGATTGAGTCGACGACTTGACGGATATAGAGTCAGCCGTATGCATTGTGAGACGAACTGTGACGGAGATAGACGGAGTTATGGGTGATGCCAAGGGCGATGTGATTCCAAAGTACCATGCTGCTCGGTCCTTGTGCGGACAAGCCGGAGAACATAGTCGGTCGTCGGAGATCGAAAGAAAAGCACACTTGACCCATGCGTAGATAGACCCGATACGTCAGTTCACTATCTTCCATTTGCATACAAAAACGTCTTCAGACAACATGTTGTCTGAGTAGACCATGGCCAGGCACCAAGACGGCCTTAGAATACAGCTTCTTCTTTGAATACCATGGACAGTACAGCCGAGCCGCGTTGCAGATCTTACCGCATTCAGGGGGTTATGCCATCTTCTGTCTCAGCGGGTCTATGAAGGTGAAGTTGTACGCCCTCACCGAACCCATTCAGAGAGAAGACCCCCAATGACCCTTCCGGCCTCCTCCTCCTCCTCATCCACCCATAGATTCCATATCCTATCTCAATAGCTTTGCAAAGGCAAAGTTGTAATCCCCCTACTAGGCTCGTTTAGAAAACAGGCACGTTCAGTTCATCATGTCGATAGTTCCAGTGAGTCAGTCACTCTGACAGCCAACCTTATCTGATGTTTGCCGTCCACTTGATCACATTCAACCTTCACCTGCATACTATACTATCAACTGATGGGTTTGGAGCACGAGGTGTCGCAAGTCGTCGCTGTATGCCTTAGGCAACCTACGCTAAACCCCTCCCGTTCGAAGGATCATGAAGGCCTTGACAAGTTCATTTCCCAGACAAATGAATAGGCAGAAAAACGGTAGACTAATCCACAAGTGACTCTGCATGGTCAGTCTTAGCCGTAGTTTATGGGCCTTATCCATGGGGTTGACGAGAATACAAGAGGGTTGGGCGGGAGCGCTCTCGAAGTGTCTTGTTTTTCTCTTTTTTGGTTGTTCAACTTCTCGCATCTCAAGTCCTTCTTTTTCTTTTTTTTTTTAGCGATTTTCCCAGTTCTGTTGATCAACTAATACCTTCAACTGGAAGAATCTCCGACATGCAGGCCCTACTATCCTTTACCTCACTCTCCCTCCTCGTCTTGCCAACAGTCGCGATGACCGGCATGGTCGGAACGTGCTACTTCGCCAACGGAACAGCGCTCCCCGTAGATCCAATCTACAACCAATACCAACCGTGTCAGTCTGGCGGCCCTTCAACGATATGCTGTGGCATCTTCCGTGACAATGTCGCTGGAGGCAACATTACGGCTGGCGACACAACGGACGAATGTCTGCCCAACGGCCTGTGCCAGAACCGAGCAACAACGACAGATGGGGTGGAAGAAACAAAGTAAGCAGAGTCGATGACATGAGTGCTACAGAACGACGGTTGACACTAATGCCCCGTCCAGATTCTTCGTTGATTTCTGCGCCGACGACAACATAGACAGTCCCAACTGTCTCAACGTCTGCGACCAAGTACGAGATTCCTTCGGCATTGCACGTATAACGCCCTGCGACAACGGACGAGCCGATAGCGATCGATGGTGTTGTGGCGATAGCACGGCTTGCTGTACGAGTAACGTTGGAGTGGTGAAGTTGCCACAAATGATGGGAGCTGCAGTATCGTCAAGTCGAGCGGGTCTGCCAACTACAGCACCGGTTTCCAAAGTATCGTCAGCATCGACAGTCTCAACTCCTACGACGGGGACGGAGGCACCAAGCAAGACACCATCTGCTGCGGTGGGGAATACTGGAGAAGATCCTAGCGTCACTGGAGGCGTGATTGCGGGCATTGTCATCAGCGGTGTCATAGGGCTGGCTCTGCTGGCAGCCGCCGTCTTCTTCGCAAGGAGGGCGTCCAAGTATAAGAGAGAGGCAGCGGCATCGAAATACGCTCAAGGCATAGCTGGATGCTTGCCCCAAAATCCGGATCAGGGACAAATGTCAGATTATCAAAAGTATATGCACGACAGCCAGCACACCTACAGTTCCGCTCAGCCGTCTGAACTACCACCGGCACCACCAAGCGAGCTTCCTTCATATCAATCGCCTCCTCCAGGAACTACACTGCCGCAACGATGAGGGGAGATGCACAATCCGTGGGGATGGTGGAGTTGCTTGTGGGTCGATCTGGGCGTGGAAGAGGAGACATGTCGTCGAGGCGCGTGAGGCATTAACGCAGGTGTCCGTTTTCCGCGGGTTTCTGGGCCTGCACGCGAAGCCTACGCAAGACGACCGTCCTGTCGGAACTGTATATGCACTTGACTAACATTGATGCGGGGCTGTTGAGAGAGGTTGAATGTAGCCAGAAGCACACGGGACGGTCTTTCTTTTATCGGCCACGGGCATACACAAGTGCTGGCTTACCTTGTTTACTCACACAGTACACGGGACTGCGGCTCCGCTTAATCGAATGTAACCCCAAGGTCGATTCTCTTGTGTGTAGAATGTGAGGAAGTTTAGAATAGACAGCATTCTGACTCGTATAAACGGATTTTGACAATTGGCATGACGAAAGTGGATCCACCTAGACGTCTGCGCGGTGCGCTCCGCGATGCATGAACGTGTGGGATTCGTCGCGGCATTGGTTGAGGTGCATAAGCGAGTGGCAGCGAAAACGGTGATGTTCACATGTCAGAGCATGTTGACGCCATGTTGCGTTATGCGCGCAGGCGAAGACGAAATGCATTATCGATGAGGGCAGGCGGCAGGACGCGGGGATGGAGGGAAGTCCTAGAGGGAAACCTAATTGAGACATGGGAAGCACGGAACAGGAAAGGATGAATCTTGTTGCGACGGGTTTAGCGGCCGGTGACGTACCGAGCTGGGTCTCGATTCACGTTTCTCAGCAGAAAATTTCCCAATTGCAGCGCCCCATGCTTTCCGACAAGCCGCGCAATCCTTGTAACTGACCGTCTTTGACTATCATGTCTGGTGTCCGAGGAAGCTTCTTTGATTGTCACCTCCGTCGCGTCGAGGCATTGTTATATCCGCCTCCAGCTGTGTTTAGCGGCCGGTAGTCCCTTACTGCCCACCTCTCCACTTATCTCTGCTTGGGCCTGGGGATGCTTCGCTGAGTTTTGATTGTTTCCTAGCATTGTTCTTAATCAGGCGCCATGCCGTCACGTCTGTTCTCTCGCGACTCGCCCGCCGCAGAGCAACAGCTTCCCTTCACCAGCGACAGCGTCAACGAAGCCGACTTCGCCCAGGATCCGTCGCAGGCTGAGCATGGCGGACACTCGCTTCCGCGCCGGATAAGAGGGGGTTCAATCGCCTCCGGGCCCCTCTCTGGATCGTATACGCGCAATCCTATCCGCTCGTTTGCGCATCAGACGTCGCATGGCTTCGCCGCCGATACCCCACAGTACTCGTCGCAAGGCGTGCGCGAGAGAAGCTCCCAGTTGGCCTCGTATGCCCTCGAAGCCGAAGACTACCAAGACAGACCGCCCTTGTCTGACAACGACGAGGGGCGCGGGTCGATAGACACGGGTCGATGGACCGACACCATCGAGGAGGATAGCGAGGCCGAAACGCCCGACACGGTCATCGGGCCCCAGCAGGACAAGAGCTTCTTCAGCCCCAAGCCGGCAAACTCACACGTGCCTGGCGTCGTCGTCGAGGATACTGAGCGGACCCCTCTGCTCCCCCAAACTAGGCTGTCGCGCGGGGGCCCCCAACAAAAGCAGAAGGCACAGGAGAGCCACTCGTGGACACCACAGTCAAAGTTGCGCTTGCCTCAACGCGTCAAGCACACGTTTGCTGCTGGCCGCCAACACATTCTGGGAGTGGGCCAGTCGCTCACAAACCCAAAGAACTACACCACGGATGCCCTCATTTCCAGCGCTCTCGGCACCGTTCAAATCACATCGGCCGTCTTCCTTGGACTCCTCCTGAACCTCTTGGACGCCTTGTCCTATGGCTATATTCTGTTTCCGCTGGGCGCGCCCATCTTCAGCAACACCGGCCCGGATGGCATCTCCATCTTCTTCGTCAGCTGCATCGTATCGCAGCTCTGCTACTCCTTGGGACTCTCCGTGTTCAAGGGCGGTGTTGGCTCTGAGATGATCGAGGTGGTGCCCTTCTTCCACAAGATGGCATACTCCATCATGGAGCAGATGGAAGGCAAGCCACCAGAGGCCATCATAGCCACTACCATTGTGTCCTACTGCTTGAGCTCCATTTTAACCGGTCTCATATTCCTTGCCCTCGGCGCTTTCAAGCTAGGCAATCTCGTCAGCTTCTTTCCAAGGCACATTCTGATCGGCTGCATCGGAGGTGTTGGCTTCTTCCTCGTCGTTACTGGCATCGAGGTTTCCGCGCGTCTCGAGGGCAATCTCAACTACGATCTCCCTACCCTGCAGAAGCTGTTCTCTGGAGACACCTGGTATCTGTGGACACTGCCTCTTGCTCTTGCCATCACCATCATGGTCCTACGGCGCCTGTCCAAGAGCCCATTCGTTCTACCCGCATTCTTCATCACTGTATTTGCTGTCTTTTACCTCATCGTCAAGGGCATCCTACACAAGGACCTCGAGCCTGTACGCAACGCAGGTTGGATCTTTGAGACACCCGAAGCGGGCGTCAAGTTTTACAGATTCTATTCTTACTTCAAGTTCGGCAGCATAGATGGAGCGGCACTTGCCAGCACTATCCCGACCATGTTCGCTCTCTCCTTCTTCGGTATCATCCATGTTCCTATCAACGTCCCCGCTCTAGGTGCTGCGGTGCGAGAGGACAACCTTGATGTCAACCGGGAACTGATCGCCCACGGCATCTCAAACACTCTCTCCGGTTGCCTCGGTAGTATTCAGGTAGGACTGTCTTGAAATGCTATACGACGATTGCTAACATGTTGTTAGAACTACCTAGTCTACGCCAACAGCGTCATGTTTGTTGACAACGGAGGGAACAGCCGACTCGCAGGCATCTTGCTTGCCTGTGCGACAACTGCAGTCTGGGTTGCGGGGCCAGCCATGGTCGGCTACATCCCCATCTGCCTGGTCGGCGCGCTAATCTTCCTCCTCGGTATCGATCTTATGAAAGAAGCTCTTTGGGATACTTTCGGAAAGTGTCACAAACTCGAGTACTTGACCATCGTGGCCATTGTACTCATCATGGGCGTGCACGATTTTGTTGTTGGCATCTTTGTGGGTATCGTCCTTGCATGCGTCAGCTACGTGGTGCAGAGCTCGCGCCACTCAGCTATTCGAGGAACATACAGCGGCATGATTGCAGAATCCACTGTTCGACGCCCGCGCTCAGATTCTCGCTATCTCAACAAGGTGCGAGGTCAAATCCGCGCCATCAAGCTAGGCGGTTTCCTGTTCTTTGGAACCATTGTCTCCGTGGAAGAGTACATGCGCTCATTGATTGACGACGACAACTTTGAAAAGAACCCCATCAGCTTCATCATTGTCGACTTTACAAACGTCATGGACGTCGACTTTTCCAGCTCGGAGGGATTCCAACGAATCAATCGTATCTTAAACACCAAGAACGTCAAAATGATCATCTCCGGCGTCTCCTTTGCCGATCCCGTCGGTCGCGCCCTCCAAAACGTTGGTCTGCTCGACGAAGATGGCGATGAAGAGTGTCCTCCACCACAAGTCTTCGAGGACCTAAATACGGCGCTTGAGTCTTGTGAGAACGAGCTACTAGAAGTCTTCCACAAGCACTGGAATCGCCACTCGTCAAAATCCCAAACAACACCGCCGATGAGTATATCCGGTAATGGCAAATCAAGCAACGAACCCATCGCGACAGGCGGCTCCCCCACATCCTTTGGCGCCAGCTCCCTTAACCCTGTCTTCTCCTCCCCACGCCGCGGCGCCCGCCTCATCGCCGCCCGCTCCACCATGCGCGAGTCTGGCGAAGATTCTCTCTCCATAGTAGACAACTCGTCGCTCAACACCAATAGCAACAACAATCAACCCAGCCAAGCAGTAGCAGCCCCCTCGCGCTGGCGCAACTTTGCCCAGCCCCTCAAAATCATCCTCCAAACTTTCGAAGACGTGTCCACCAAGAACGAAGACTTTTGGCACGCCGTAGCACCGTACTTTGAGCGCAAAGAATACCCCGCGGGCACCGTCTTGTACTCGCGCGGCGACGACCCAGACGGCTTCTACGTCCTCGAGCAAGGTCGTCTGCGCACAGAGTACGAGCTCGATCAGGGTAGCTTCTTTGAAGTCATCTTGCCGGGGACAACGTGTGGTGAATTGCCCTTTTTCAGCGAAACCGATCGCACGGGGACGGTGGCGGCGGAGAATGATAGTGTGGCGTGGCTCTTGACGAGGGACAGGTATAATGAGTTGGAGAGGAGGGAGAAGGAGGTTGCGACTGAGTTGTTGAAGGTGGGGCTCAAGTTGACTAAGGAGAGGATGGATGCTATTACTAGTTATGTGCTTGTTACTGCATCTTGAGATGGGGAGTGGAGGGGGCTGGTGGTGTGGGACGATGGATGATGAGATGAGGGAGGAAATGTCTAGAGAGAGAGAGTACGTGTGCTAGATGTATTGGAGGGATTTTATCTTGTTGCATAGCGTGTGGTTGTCTGTTTTTGTCGTTTGATATATACCACGGTGACGATTCGCTTCTTTTTCTTCCCCTTCATCTTTTCTCGCTTTTGCTATTGAACAATATGCAGCCCGTTTCCATTCTTGAGCGCTAGGACTGTTGGTCGTGTTGAATTCGAGAGTACAATCTTGATGTGTAACTGGGACAAGCCATGTTGCCGTTAACAGAAGAGAAGGGGAAAACAACATGTAACAAAATATGAGGTTGGTGCCCTAACTAGCGTCACTAACAATCTGGCTAGACTTTCCTTCCTGCCGCGCCCAAAAAAAGTCATCTAACCTAGATGTGCCCACTCACTCATGGAAGGGAAAAAAAATTACAAAAAGAATAGACACAATGTTCTAGCTGCTGCTCGTTTCGATCGAGCGTCCTCCGGGTTATGAGCCCGGCGCGCTTCCGCTGCGCCAAGCAGCTTTGATGAACAGTTGTTATTGGTGTTCGATGACATTTTGGAAAATTAGATGGTAAACAATTGAAGATATTTACTACTGCAGCAGTCGATTATCCCACGTACAGATCTTGTCCATTGATGTGTTCATTGAATAGCGGTGTAGAAACGATCGTAAGTGGGTAAGCAAGAGGGGGTGCGTGGGCGAAAGTAAAATTCGATAGTAGACGTGAGTCATGTTCCAAAACAACCAGCTTCCCTAGCCCACGACAACAAAAGTTAATCTCGTGTAATAGAAAGCTGGGGTACGCGTTCAAGGTTAGACATATACATACAACAACAACAACAACAACAACAATAACAATAACAACAACAATGTTTTGCTGTCTCACGTAGTCATGATAATGTTGGTAATGGAAGAATAACAGACTTGACTACTCTCAACATCTGCAAAATTTAGAAACACTTTGGTCTTATTACGAGAAATCTAGAATTGCCAATCTGACCACAAAGGAAAATGGTATCCCTAAGCTGAAAAAAAAAGATTCAAACGCCCTCTGCAAGTTCAACATGAGCAAAGACGAGAAGTAGTAGAAGAAGAGGAAGAGGAACCTCAATAGCCTTCTTCTTCTTCTTCTTCTTCTTCTTCTTCTTCTCCAACACCATCTTCCCCAACACAACCAACATCACACCCCCCTCGCCTCACACAAATGCCCACTCTTACTCAACACCGTCCCCAACCCCCTATGCACCTCGACCTGAAACCCTTCAAACGGCACCCTCTCCCCATCAATACTAATATACCCATCCTTCTGATTCTTAGGAATAATCCTATACGCGCTCACTTTGGTATAATCCACATGTTCCAGATCAAAAAACGTGTGATTTTCAATCGCAAGCAGCGTCTTGATAGCGGTATGCCGCGCAATATCGCCACGGATACGAATCAGATCTAGACAGCCGTCTGACGGCAAGCTAGCCGGAAAAAAGTTCGCGTCGGCAGACATGTATGCAATGTTGCCCGCGTAAAAGTTTCCAAGCGTGTTGTGCGGGATGAGTTGCCAACCAGCGGGCAAAGGGTCGTTCGCGGTCCCATATTTCAGGGCTGGAAGACCGGTATCGGGCGTAGGCACAATGCGCTCATCATCGGAACTGGGCGGTGGTTTACTCGCCTCGTTCTGATACGCTTCCCGCACGGCAGTCTTGTTGTCGTATTCGACTTTGACCGCGATATCAGCCGGATAACACGTCTTGCTCACAAGACGGACCAAAAACCCCCAGGTAAACCTCGCTGCACCCATCCACCTCAGATGCTCCGTCGCCAGATCCGTCTCGGCCACGATACCCACCGCCTGCGAGAGGAACGACAGCGTGCGGCGGTCTCCCTGCGTCACGCTCGACAAATCGAGCGGCGTGCGGATCCCCTTTACGACAGCCAGCGCCGCGAGACTGGGGTCGTCGGTGCCGTTGAAATTGAGGCTCATGGCGTTGCCAGAGCCGCAGGGGAGCTGCGCGACGGCCATCTTGTGCAGCGCGCGTGCAGCGTCTGCGCGCTTGCCCAGCCCGTTCCACACTTCGTGCGGGATGCCGTCGCCCGAGCAGCACGCGACGACATCGTACGCTTCAATGTCGAGGCTCTGTGCAATCTCTACGCCATGCCCGTTGTGTGTCGTCTTCTCGACGTCGAGGTCGCACCGCGCGGCCGCCAGGATGGGCGCAATCTGCTTGTGGTAGGTTTTGACGGCGCCGCCTTGTCCGCCAAAAGGGTTGACGAGTACTTTGATTCGCTTGCGTCGCTGCGAGGGCCCGTAGGCGCGCGAGAGTAGCTTCTCTATCCAAGCTTCCGTCAAGCGACTGTCGGGTTTGTCCAGGGCGTAACTAACGATTGCGGGACGCACGGCTTTCTTGGACAGGGTCTGCGCATATTGTATCGTGACCTGGCCGTCCTCGGAGTGCTCGGCCCAGAGGATGTTGTAAAAGGGTATGGAACGAGTGGATTTGTTCTCTGCGGTTGCGTAAGCGGGGACTGGGCCGTCTGCATCTTGTCCGCATATGCTTACTGCCAGCAAGAGACAGGCCGCAGCAGCCGGCGCTTTTACTCTCTAGAAGCGCTTCATCTGTACCCGCGTGAGTCGCGTATTCGCAGGCCGTGGTTGGCGCTGCGTACCTAGGACAATGAGGGAATCGGTTCCAAGAGTCAAGGAAGCATTTCTGCCAACAGCGAGTGTGTCAGGGACGTTGAGCGACGGATTCGCATTCATGGGCGGCTGCGAAGGAGTGGAATCAAGCAGAGGGTCTCGAAAGGGATCGTCGGTACCAGCCATCGAGGCCATGATTATTGTAAAGTGTCAAGAGAAGACGACGCACAGCATGCTGTGCAAGGCAACAAGGACCAGGAAGCAAACGTCGAGATTAGTAGACAACGAGGTAAGCTGACCACCGTCACGCTTCATGCGTACGTGCCCTGCGCTGCAAGGGCGGATCCTTGCGGATCACTCGTGCTAAACAAAAAGGAAAAAGACCCGCTGGAACCTGCGCGCGGGACGCGAGCCGAGGCATCTCCAGCTCCACCACCCATGCATGCAGACTAGACATCAAGCCAATAAACCTCATTCACATGACAATCCGAATTGAGATCTTGAATTCTTATGTCTTCAATACATGCAGCAATGCTAAATTAGCATTCACCCTATCCATCATGTCTTTGCTTCAACGCGCCCAAATGCAACACTCCAGGACTAAAAGCCAAGCGAGAAGCCTTCCTTTTTGTTACCCTTTCTTTAGGAACAAAACGCCCATCTCCCGTTACCCCGGACGAGTAGTAAGTGCTTTTTAGCCGGGAACTCATGCCACACCAACCTTATTCAGACCCTTCAACGATCCCAAGCTCAATGCCAAGCCTTGGGAGCGACTTCTTATGCGGACGAACCCGGTGATGGGACCACTGTCGCCTTCCTTCTCGATGCTCAAGTTGGCCAGAGCGTCCTCACCTTGTTTCTGTTAGCGGCGCAAGTCTAGGGTCGGGCTGTGCAGGCTTACCGAAAACACTCCTGGCATACAGGTTGGCTGACAAGAACTGGCAGTCGCCCTTCATCGATGCTTCTGGAGTCAAGCAGCTCATATTGGTACATGCCATGAGTTGCTTCAAGAAATCACGTAGCGTCTTGGCCTTGGAGTTGATGTTGACCTTGTTCTCCCACTCAAACTCGGTCCACATGGTCCGGAATTGCGTTTCTGTGCATTGCGCGGGCTTGATGTAGTCCATAATGTCGACGTGGACGTCATTGAGAATGACAACGTTGGAGTCGACACCCTTCTCACTGCGACATGTTAGCAATTATTGTAGACTGTCGAGGTGAATGACTGACCCTTCGTAGATGATGTTTCCAAAGATGACACCAGTGTCGGTAGATGAGACTGCAAAAGTAAGCATATGAGTCGACACACGCTCATGGAGAAAGACTTACCCTTAATCGTCGCTTGGATGTTGATGAAGTCGTGGGGTCCAACGTTCTGCGTTGAAGGGCGCTCGACTACCTTGAGATCACCGAGTGTTGCGAATTCGATAGTGAGGTTTTGTAATGTCTCAGTTGTCTGGTTCACGAGAAGAACATCGAGAACGATATCGAATTGGTGAACCTGGTAAAGTCAGCAAACAGTCTCGGTAAGTATAGATTGACGCACCTTGACATAGGCTTCTGCGTAGACTGAGTCTGAGAAACCAGTCAACTGTACGACGCGACTGAGTTTGGATGTGAGATCCTCAGTCGCAGTGTCGCCTCCAGTGGCGAGTTCTAGATCTTGCTCGACACCGTCACTGCCATCCGCGTCCTTCTTCTTTAACTGGCGGATGTTGAAAGAGTCATCAACGTTGACAGCCGACTTTGCACGCTCGGAAGCCTCCTTGGCTGCTCGCTTCTTCTCTTCCGTCTGAACCATCGTTCGGAATGATCTCCGGGTGTCCTCCAAGAAGACAGTCTCAAGCTCCTTTCTTTGCGAGAACTCGGAGAGCGAACGAACACAGGACATGATACGGTCGATGGAGTCTTCGTCAATAAACGTCTTGACGAAATGCGACTGGCCAACACGGATGATTGAGATCATTATGAGCATGGCCTCGGCGCGGAGAGCGTTGGTGCGAGCGTCGTCCTTTGAGATTTCCTTGTGGCGCATGACAAGCTTGGTGAGAGTGCTGGACAAAACTGTGGCAAGATAGTAGTCGCCGTCGAGGAGAAGTTGTCGTAGTGGAGGCTTCTGTGAGTTCTTAACCGCCTCGAGCTTTGCCTTGGCAGCGGCGGAGGAAGTCAGAGCACTTTCAGTTGCATAGGTGCCGTCAGCGAGCACTTTCCTTGATCCGGTTGGAGCTGCCTTTGCGTGTCCGTTGACTTGTTCACTACTCTCTTTGCCCTCTGATGCATCGTCCAGCAGTCGTTGCTCAGAAGCAAGAATGGGAATCTCGCCAAGTGATGAACGGATACCCTTCCATGCGTCACGGATATCCTTGGCCTCGAGGGAGAACTCTCCGATGATCCAGAGCACACCACGGTAAACCTTGCCGGCGCGTACTTCGCCAAGAGTCGAGACCAGTCGTTCGATGATGGAAGCTCTCAAATCTGGGAAGCGCTCAACAACCTCCTTGACAAACGAAATGACGTCGACTGCAGAAGCATTGCTGCTGACATCGGAGATGAAGTCCATGAGTGATCCGACGACGCTTGCTGCGACTTCGGGGAACTTGATGGCGGCGGAGTGTATCGACGAGATGAGGAGCGATCTGTATTCGGGGTTCTTCTCGTATTGTTCGTCCACCGTCTTCATTAGCTCCTTCTTCAGCAGCAGGACGACTTCCTCGACATTCCTGCTTGAGATCATCTCCATTGCGATGTTGAGCGATTTCTTCCGGACGTCCAGGTCGGTGCTGGACAGCACACGGAGAACCTCCATTGTCAGATCATCAAGGACTCCTTCATTCTTGTGTCGTAGTTGGTCAACCCTCTCCAAGACAATCAGCTTGACATTGTTGTCGGGCTCCTTGATAGCCAGCTCCACAAACTTTGCAGCAGCAGCCTTTACGGCGACTGGGTTGCTTGTGAGGGTTGTAAGGGCGTGGGCGGCCTCGTAGATGACGGTCGAGACTTGGGATTCGAGGAGGTCGAAGATCAAGCGGAGGTAGCGGGCCTTGTTGGATGGGTTTACAATAGCATCTTTGCGGATAAAGTCTAGTTCAGCGAGAAGGAGAAGCTCTTCGTGGTTGGGTATGGCGTCAAAGACGGTGCTGAGGTATTCGAGAGCCTTTTCATGGCTGACGGAGACGAGGGCGGCGAAGGCATTGCGCTTGCAAGTCGGGTCGTTCTCGTCGTCTAGGAATGTTACCAGAAGATCGGGCGCATCTGGCATGAGTTCGGGGAGATGTGTGAAGATGGACGCGATAGCGAAGGTTGCGTTCTTTCGCACGTATGCGTGTCGGTGTGCTAGGCACTGGCGCACCGGTTCTACAGCTGTCAGCATGACGTTTGGGAGAATGGAGGATATGGCTCTTACGTAGTAGGGGCTCGACAAGTTCAGCATCTCGTAGCTTGGTTCTGTTGCATGCATCAGCAATGTCCGGGGTGACGGCTTGGTGTATCCTACACGAAGCGCAATGTGTTTCCTCGTACGTATTCGTTGGGCGCCTGCAGGTCGAATCGAATCGCATTACTAGCACAGTCAGCAGCCGTTGCACTCGGCGTTGGCATCATGTCCTACCAGACGAGAATCCATTCCTGCCGTAGCTTGCCCTGAGCGTCGTGCTTGGGGCATACCTCGAAGAAGAAGTACATGAGCTTCTTGAGCGGCTTCGACTTGCTGGGCATGACGAATCGGATAATGTGCATGAGTAAACCGGCCTGGGGGTCGCCATTGAGCATAATCGAGAGGATCTTCTTCTGCAAAGCTGTCAGACGGTCGCATTCACTACCACCATCGCGGGGCACTGCAATTGCAAGAGCGCACCATAGTCTCGATCTTCTGCTCATCGCTGCCCTTTTCCAGAGCATTCTTCAGCTCATTCTGTGATGGTACGTCGGCAGCATTGTCCTGGTGCACCTGTTGTTCTCCGTCAGCTTCCCCATGTCCCCAGACCCACTGCCAGGTGTTCCTACCAGACTGTACGAGTTCTCGAGGAAGGCCGCCATGATGCCCGTCTGGCTCTGGTATATGCGATGGTCCCGAGATATACAGTATCCAGCTGCGATAACGTGACTCTCAAAGACCTTCAGCCCTCAGTGTCCCTTGGTGTCCAGAATAAGTGGGATGCTACGTGTATCGATCGACTTGGGCGGTGCAGAGGGTCGTGAGCTTTGGCGCAGCTGCAGGCAGGTGGCGGGGGTGAAGAGACGGAATTGCCCTGGCGCGAAGAGGTTGCTTCTTGGGTATCGGGGTGCAATGCTGGACTTGGCTGTTTACCTCCAGGTGTCTGCTCGAGAAATGGTCGCTCCAAGACCGCCCTCGCTAGGCTTGCAGGGGTCCGGCCGCCAAGATCTCCAACTCACCTTGCTGCCGTCCAACATCAACACCACGACGCGCAGCTGAACACGGCGCATTTCTATACGCGCAATTTTACACATCAGCCATACCCATCCGCAAACATGACCACCAACGAGCCATTCTATCTTCGATACTAGTATGCAGCCTATCGGCCTCGAGAGCACGTGCAGTTATTAACATTTTCGCAGCTCTGGCCACCAGGGCCGATTTGGACACGAGTTCCTGGGTGCGTACTGTCTGCAAGAGAGTTGCGGATGAGAAAAGTTGATTGTTGATCAGAGTTCGACTTTCGGGTGCTTGGAGATGGCCGCAGCGCATCTGCCCGTTATGCAAACAACTCCAACTACCGCAACGATAGCCTTATCCGGAAAGAGAGTACGAAATGCCCTGCGTCCGACGTTGCCAGTTTCTAACGCATCGTCAGTGTGTGTCAGCGATGCGTTGGTAGCCGAAATCAAGCGCATCGTCAAGGACAGTGAAATTCTCAAGTACGTCTCGAGCAATGGAAGCGCACACAACCATCTGCTAATCAGTCCTCCAGAGAAGATGACACAAAGTGGCCTCAAAAGAACAAAGATGGTCGTCAAGAGCTGGAAATTCGGTTAGGCAGCGAACACATCTCCTTTGAGGTAGCCTTGACCATGCCCATGACTTGTATTGATATTGACGATTGCAGACTGCAAAGATCGGCTCCCTCCAGGACGTGCAGGACTCGTCGGATCCAGAAGGCCTCCGTGTTTTCTACTACCTGGTACAGGACCTCAAGGCTCTGGTCTTCTCCTTGATATCTCTTCACTTCAAGGTACGCATAGCGCGCATTCGCATGTCGAGCATGCAAACTCACAACTTTACAGATCAAGCCAATCTAAGTCTCTCGCTGCCACATGTGAGCCACAGCAACGCTGCTTTTGCCGATAGCGCGCAGCCACTGCAGTGTGGCACAACCGCAGCTTGACGTCGAATGACGCAAGGACGGCGTATGGAGTCAACTAGAGGAACCACATCGTTTGTGGCTAGTGTCACCTGGTATCCGTGAACCTGTCGGGGATGATGATGTAGGAAAGAGAGGCGCCGCAAGGTCATCTGACCACGACTCGCTAGGTCTGACGGGGCGGCTCGGAAAGTCGCCATAGCACACTTGGCAAGGAACAATAATATGCTTCACAAATGTTCACAACAAGATCAGATAAAGGCTTCCTATGCTACCCACCTGGCCGTAGGCGTTCAGGGTTTTGGCCCCATGTCATCCCACGTGAGACTAGCGCCTTTTCCCCGCGTAAGTGCAGCGCTCAGCGACCCACTAACCGCCTAGACACGTCCGCCGAGTCCAAGTCATCCATCCAACATGCATACTTGCCCATCGCCACTACTTTTGGCCCTGCACCTCTGTACTGTATAATCGCACTCTCATCTTCCCTCCGTCTCATGTATAACCGACCCGTACCTTGCTTGTAATCTCCTCGCACCTGCTATCGGACGATGCCGACGCCCGACGATGAAGCCATGGTCTCGCCGGTGGAGCACGAGAGCATCGCTGGCCGCACGACCTGTCCGCCAGAAGATGCGCGCATTATCCCTACCCACGAATTGAATGATACACCAAGTCCAAGTGTGCCCATGCAGCAGCCGACTCCCTCGCCGCAAAGCTCGCGCGAGCCTACCCAGGCGCCCGACGATATCCACAGCAAGATATCAAGCACCAACATAGAAGCACCAAGCAGAGATATACCCACCCCCATGACCGCGACCGACGATGGCACCGAGGAGCAACGCACGTCTCAGGCTTCGCCGCTTTCCACGGCGGCGCCAGTTTCGCTGCTCGCCAATCACCTGTCGTCGCCGTTTCCTGCGCATAGGGTGCGTTGTATTCAGCATGCAGACCGAGCATTGCGCAACGCGAACATTGCTGATGGCGATACAGTTCATACCAAACACATCGTCCTCCCTCCTTCGGCCCGGTAGTCGCTTCGTGGGCACTCAAACCTCTGACCGCCAGAAGTATGAAGTCGAAGTCGAGATAAAACACGTCGATATGCGCGAGTCCTTCATGTGTGGCTACTTGCGCATCAAAGGCACGCACACGTCTTGCAGTACAATGTACAGAGCTGGCAGGCTGACTAGTCCCTAGGTTTGACCGAAGACCATCCCAGCTTGACGACATACTTCGAGGGCGAGATCATCGGAAGCAAATACACATTCATTACCCAGCACCCGGAATGGGGTTCCAACGAAAAGGTCGACCGACAACATTGGGCGCGGTTCCCTGCATACAAGCCGCTGTCAAAGTACTCCTCGCGCCAAGAACTGGTGACCAAGGACTGGATGCAGAAGGAGCACTTGTTCATGCGATGGAAGGAATACTTCCTCGTGCCAGACCACCGCGTCAGGACAATAAGCGGAGCGAGCTTTGAGGGCTTCTACTACATCTGCTTCAACCAGGTCTCGGGTGGCATCGAGGGCATCTACTTCCACGCTAAGAGCGAGAAGTAAGTCCCATCCCCCATCTCTCCCTCGATATAGAAATGCGCTGACCCCATCGCTAGGTTCCAGAAGCTCCAACTGGAACACGTCCAAGACTTTGGATGCCAGGGCGCAATTGAATTCCGATAATGTTGATGATTGAAACGAGAATTTGGGCATTTGGGTGTTAGGACTTAGCATTTGGGCGCACACACCGGGCTTGATCACACTTCTTGTATCGTATTTTCTTTCCCACGGACCATGTGCAGCGTGCGATAAGGTCGTAGGGCTTTTCTATAGTAACGTCCCTGGAACACCCAGGTCATGAAGTATTACGTCACTTGGCGATTGGCAAGAAAAGCAGCGCATCGTTGCGCGAACGGCTGTTGTGTTCACCCAATCTGCACTGGTGGACCAGAGACCCTGGCGCTAGCAAAAAACTCGCTTCGTGATACGCAACTACCGTAATCGACTATTACCTCAGCACCTGTGCATCTACTCCTCGACACCAACAAACTTACTTGCCCATCCAGCAACTTGCCGCTATATTCGGACATCACGCAAACATGCCAGGCGAACCAGCAAAGCGCACAAGGCGCGAAGAATACAGGAAATCCCTCCAAACAGATGAGCAACAAGGCGCACTACCCAAGAAGAAGTTTTATAGACAACGCGCTCATGCAAATCCTTTCTCAGATCACTCTCTCACGTAGTAAGATTAATTTTGATGTTTTGATTTCTCCCGAAAACAGCCAACTAACATGGACATAGCCCTACGAGCCCCGCAGACATGGACTGGGCCAGTCTGTACCCCAAGTACGCCAAACATGCAAAGAAAGAGATGGGAGAGGCGCAGAATGAGTCACATGATGTTAGCATTGAAGAGCAGCAGAAGCTTAATGCAATTACGCAAAATGTCGAAATCGCAGACATTGGATGTGGATTTGGTGGTCTACTCTTTGCCCTTGCACCCAAATTCCCGGATACATTGATACTAGGTAAGGATAACAACTTCACATGCCCGCACAGCTCCCATAGTCAAAAGAAAAAAAGAACCCGGTTGCAAAACAAGGAAACAGCCAGCAAAACACTCTACACATATATGAAATGATTATTGGAAAAAAATTAACAAATTTTGCACAGGCATGGAGATTCGCACCTCGGTAACAGAATACGTGCAAGAAAAAGTCCGCGCCCTCCGCGTCCAAAACGCATCAACAAATGCCTACCAAAACGCATCCTGCATCCGCGCCAACACGATGAAATTCCTCCCCAACTTCTTCCAAAAACACCAACTCGGTAAAATCTTCCTCTGCTTTCCCGACCCGCATTTCAAGCAGCGCAAACACAAGGCGCGCATCGTGTCGTGGACGCTCAACGCAGAATACGCCTATGTGCTGCGTCCCGGCGGTATCGTGTATACGATTACCGATGTCGAGGATCTGCATGTGTGGATGAGGGGCCATTTTGAAAAGCATCCGAGCTTTGAGCGTGTGGAAAGGGTGTTTGAGGAGGGGGAGACGGTGGATGGGGTCGAGGGCGTGGGTATGGATGAGTGTGTGAAGGCGATGAGGGTGGAGACGGAGGAGGGGAAGAAGGTGGAGAGGAATAAGGGGTTGAAGTTTGTGGCGTGCTTTAGGAGGGTTGAGGATCCGGCTTGGCCGGAGAGTAGTGGTCCTTGAGGTGGAGGGGGCGGGCTGGTTGGTGGAGGTTGACAGGAGTGAGTCGGAGGGAAAGACGGAAGTATCAGTTATATGCTCGGTTTTCTTTGCACAGATGAAATGCTCTAAACCACAGGGAATGGAAGTTTTCTGACTCAACTGAAACTTTGATGTACACCGAATGAAACCAGACAGAACGTAGTAGACTTGGCTGCGAAGTGGTGTTCGATACGCTCAGTTCTTTCTGCAAATCGCGTTCGTCACACCCCCGCCATATAATCATATACCGCATCTCTCACCGCAGCGCCCGCAGAGTACCCTGTCACTGGATTGGCTATGAGACCACCGATTCCTACCCGTGCTGGTCTGTATCACATAGATGCGTAGCAGTTCTTGTTCAAGACTTGGATGCCACCGACTTATTGACATAGTGTATCAGATGTCATAGCCATGGACATGACATGTATCAAGCATTTTCTGGTCTACCTCAGTTTGGAGAATTCGAATGAAGTCACCATGTCAAAGTCAGCAGACTCGACAGTGCAAACCATCCAAACTTATGGCTATATTTTTCGTATCCCCAAATACAAGCGAAACAAACTCATGTCTGCTCGGTCGTCACGATAAGATGTGCAAGTAAAGTAAAGCCAGTCAGGCGAGATTCTCAAGGCGCGTTCAATCATTGGAATGCTAATATCTATACACTATCCAGAAGCATATATTGTCTAGAGCTTCCTGTAGCCCTGAACTCTGATCTTCTAGAAGTTGTGCAAGTAGTCTCCGACAAAGCGCTTAGTCATTTCCTCGACAGTGTTGATATCTTTGAATCCAAGCCCCTCGATGATGTCCGCGGCCTTTCCTCCCAGATCGGCCATAGTGTTGGAAACATAACGGTGCTGAATCAAGTCAGTGACTTTCCATGGTGGGTGATTTCATCACAGCTCACTGACCTGGTAAGGCTTGTAGTCCTTGTTGTGGAAAACAAGGAAACGCTTGGTCTTGTTCTTGTCCTGTCCGTACTGGAACTGGTCATCGACCTTCAAAGTGAAGTTGTCGCCGTCCATCTTCTTCGACTTGAACTCGTCGAGCTTGTCGGTTTGGATGTAGATGACACCTTCGGAGCTGCCTGATCAAATCTCATAAGCCTGGAGGTATCGATCGAGGAAAGGAGTTTACCTACCACCAGACTTGACGGTATACTTGCAGACCCAGTACTCTTGATTGCGCTGGCGCAATGACTGGCTCCAGGTCACGTTGACCTTTCGGCCTTTCTCACCGCCGAGGAACTCGGCAGGGACGTAGATGGTGTTATCCTTTTCGACGAGAGAAGACATGGTGGAATAGTGTTGTTTGAGTTTGGTGAAAAGAAGACGGCTCTAGAGTAGTTGTTGGCTGTTGATGAGATGAGATGAGATGAGATGGAATGAGATGATATGTGGATGTTGGGTGTCTTTATACTTTTCAAGTCCGTCTTCTATGCTGCAATCTACGGTAATACTTAGGTGCTGATCAATGTGATTGCTCTCCTCGTGCAGCTCCACCTGCGAAGTGACCAACAAACATGGCGTGTTTCGCACCGTCTGCTCTAGATCATCGGGCTTCAGCTCGCCATTAGACTTGAAGCGTCCGTGCAGTTGTCGTGAAGCGCTTGAGTGTCATGAAGCCGTCACGATGAACATGCATACAGCTGTGCAGATGTCGGTCGTGTCCAGCTGATCGCTGTGGTGTTCGGCTGTCCCTTCATTGGCTGGATGCCCGGTGCCGGGACGGGCCGGGCTTCCTGACAGTTGATAGGTACACATCCTGACATGCAGTTTCTCTAGATCACTCCTTTCGTCCACGCCCTTGCATATTTCGCGGCCCGCTGAGCTGTGTGGCTTTTCACACTGCATTCGACAGGACGCTGCCGGGCACCCCGCGTTCTCGGCCATCAAAATGGACCCTGGGGGCTTGCCACAAGCGAGCTGAAAACGCCGGATTCTGGTAACACGCGAGGAACATACACGCTACGAGCTTCTCGCCTCAATTCTGATGCATGGGGTATTGTGCGCACATCGCAGAAAAGACCGTACTATCGCCCGATCGGTTGTACCCCGCTTCAGTCACCTCAATATGGAAGCGCGTCGTTGAGGACTACTTCTTTCGGTCATTGTGGCTTTCATGTAGCTCCCATCCCCCGTCGCCAGTCGATTGGTCGAGTAAGTGGTACACCGCTCCTGTAACTTCATCCACATCACGCAGTACATACTGCTGTTGGTGGAATGCTATGAAGACCGCATTGGGCGATTGATTTGAGATACGGGAGGCGGGGGTACTTCTCGCTACCATGAGAGCAAGAACCTTCCAATTCTGGATCTGCGGTATACCACTCTAGAGACAGCGAAATATGGAATGATTGACTACCAACGACTCATGCCATGCAGCTGTAGTGGTGGTGGCTGTCTGAAAGCTCTATCACGACGTTCCAGCTCGCCAACTAGAGTGTTGTATGCATGTTCAAGCTCATGCGTAGTAGGTGACTGGTGGTGCATATGGCTGTTCGGAGATAGTTGGAGCTGTGATGCAGGTTGAAGACTCCGCGTCACTTAAGAAAGAGCTTAGAGGCGTTACGGGAGAACAACCATCCTGTGCAGCGAGATTCTGGGTATCAGACGTTGTCCGCATTTTTGCAAGTTCTTCCTCTTCACCTTCTGAACTGAGGTTTTGGTTTACTTTACCTACCTGATGATTTTGTCGCATTAGTTTTGCATGTTTGCTCTTCGTCTGCCATCTCACTCCAAAAGTACATCAATATGAGCTTCTGGGACGATCCAGTCTTCGCTGGAACAGCACAACCAATTTCCGCGACAACAGCCGATACCACTCTGAAGCAGTCAGTTGGCAAGATCGAATTAACGGATGATCAACTACAACTATACAAAGAGGAACCACCCAAATTCACCAGTTGGGATGGGTTCTGGGCTGACCCAGTATTCGCGAATGTCGCTGGAAGAGAAGCACCTCTTCCCGAAGGGGAGACCCGTGAGTTCTGGAAGTACGAGCTAGATGAGTCTGTCTCACTCAGCTCACTTTTCCCGGATCTGTCATCTACAGCATTTGGATCGGTCGCCTTCCGGAAATCGGCCATCGAGTGGTGGTCAAAGCCCATTCTCGACAAGCCAGCTGGATTATATCTCCGGACTGAGATCGAGTTCAATGGTCTGCTCGATGGGGTATTCGAAGTTTTCAAGCAGTTCCTTGGCGATGAGGCAAAGCCAACGCTCCGGATTTCTGCGTATCTTGGGGTTACACAGGTACCGGATGGAACGTATGCCTCAGATGGTCTGACATTCGAGGGTTCGTTGCTTGGCTTGAAGTCTCAAATGCCACCGGGGTTAGAGCTTGTCACCATCCTCTCTGTAGGGGTACAGGTCAATGTTGGGAAGACCAACACCACCACGGAAATCGAATCGTTCGTTGCACCTGCAAAGTCAGAAGATGTTAGCTGCGCTGTCATCGGCGAACTGCATGCTTCTTTCCCTGGATTGACTGGTCCACTCTTGTTAGCATACAAAGCCTCTCTTGGAGAGACCTTCTTGAGACTGGATATGACCATACCTGGGGACGGAAAATGGAGGAGCCCACTTGGTGTTGAGTCATTGCTGGTAAGTAAAATTATGATGAACTCAGGTCCAGTATGCCAGGCTGATGGTTGCTTTTAGCTCGATGAAGCGAAATTCTCGATCAACATCCCACTGCCAAAGACGGTCGCCAAGCCGAGTGACGACACAGTCCTAGCTGCGTCCAAACAGGATGTTCAAGCCCTAGCACCAACAACCGAGTCCCAAGAGCAGACAGCTTTACTCCCAGGTGGAGCAACGGCAGCTCAGCTTGACGCATCGCTATCCTTTACTGTGTCGGCGAAATGGAAGACTTCCAGCAATGGCGTGGTCAAACTGACTGGTGCTATATACAAACAGTATCCCGATGCATCATACATCGAAGGAACATTAGAGAGAGTCACCTGGAGTGACATAAAGAAGCTGTTTTCCGATATTCACGGCGAGGATCTGGCAACTTCCGATCATGAGATCACCTGCGAGAAGCTGACTATCAGGATCTCCAAAGCTCAGCTTCTGCTCAGAGGGTCGCTTTCCATCGATGGGAGGCATTTGGCCGCAGCCACCATCGCCATCACCTCTGCCGGTATTCTCATCAGAGCAGATGTGCATGAGTTCTCCATAGATGACGGCTACGTCACTATTCATGATGCTTCGCTTACCCTGATGATTGGCAAAGCGGCTACTACAGCCTCTCCTGAAGGCAAGGAAAAGCAGCCAGAGACAACTCAGAAAGGCTGGTATGGTGGACTCGAGGTCGCTGGTCGGATCACGATTAAAGAAGGTGTCTCCAAGCCTATGGATATCAGAGTCGTCTTCACTGGTGGAAAGCAGAACGGAAAGATGTTTTGGGTGCTTTGTGGTAGCATGGACTCTGATGTGTCATTGAGAGACATAGTGTCTTCTATCGATGAGCATTCCGAGCTTGATCTTCGACTAAAGTCTGTCTGTCTTGTGGCCTCTAACATAGACAGTCCCAAGTGTCATCTCAACACAAACGGCTACGTGATTAGGCCTGGGTTCTATCTGTGGGCTACTTTACAGAAGATACCGTGCATTCAGATTGGTGGGAAGGTCAAAGAGCCTGCAGCAGGCGATACGACACAGCTCTCTATTGGTTGGAAGAAAGGCAGCAAAATTCCAAACGTCTCGATCTTCTTACCGAAGTCCTTGAAGATCGACATCGGCCCACGTTTCAGGACGAACAGGTTCGAGCTCCAGATTGGTAGTGACCGTAGCCTGCGCTTCGTGGGGGGCTTCCAGGTGCGCATGGACGACAATACCGAGTGGCTACAATTTGATCTTGCCACGGAGGTCAAGGCATTGGAGGTCGCTGGTGAGCTGGTATTCACTGGACATATCAACAACCCTTTCGGACTCAGCAAGGAAATCACGATTGGCCCAAAGCTTGCTTTAGGAGTAAAATTCAAATGGCCTGTACTCGTGGCGACAGGTCTACCTACGGGTGGTGGTATTCTAGGCTCCTTCTACCTTGGTAAGGTCAGCCCAGACAACGCATATGGGATGGCGCTCTACGTCTGTGAAGATCCCAAGGACATGCTGATCAAAGTCAATGCACCATCCATGGACTACTACAAGCTGATCCAGTTTGTCGGAGCCATTATGGACAGAGAGGTACCTGCCACAGACATGGAGATACTTCAGCTCAAGGATGTCGATATCTACGCCAGTGGAGGGGTAGCTTTTGCGGGTGACTATTACCCCGCGGGCATTCGGTTCAAAGGGAAAATCATTGTGTTTGATCATGAGGCGGGCATGGACTGCTCGCTCACTACCGAAGGACTTCGACTGAAAGCATGGCTTCAAACCATCGAGCTCGGACCACTCAGTATCGGCGGTACTATGACACTACCAGATAAACCTGGTGTAACTTTTGCGTTGTTGGATCTGGAGCTTAGTATGACGACACAGAAATTCATACTCAACGGCTTCGTGAAGATCTTCAACCTCTCAGCATCCATCGACCTACATATACAGCTCATGCCAGATCCAGCCTTCTTCTTCAACTTCGAGTTGCTATGGAGCGATCTTCTCAGCATCAAAGCGAAGGCTTTTATGATCAGCAAAGGTGAAGAGAAGAGCCTCTCGAGGAAGCTCGCAAACGCGGACTGGACTATTGATGTAGCTATTGAGCAACAAATTATCCAGAGGATGGTTGAGACGATACGAACGGCCTTGGAGAAATTCCACGCTGCTGTGAAAGCAAAGATCGCGGTCGCTCATGGAGCAGTTGCGGCAGCTGAGGCAGAGTACAAGGCCGGAATCGAAGAAGCGCAAAAGACCTTGATATCTAAGCGTTCTGAGTATAACCGACGCCACAATGAGCTTGATGACAAGATCGCGGCACTGGAGCGTGAAGCCAACTCTGGGATGAGCGCACGCAATAAAGATATCCAAGATGCGAAAACCAATGAAACAAAGTCGACACAGGAACAGAGTTGCTATCAGTCAATCAGTCAGTTGTCAGTTCATCTTTGCGGTTCAAACTGTCAGTCTGGAGGTAGTGAACTGACCTGATTGACTGCCAAGACATTTTTTAGAATCGCGAACTGAGACT
>NW_026260268.1:0-25692 GCF_024291825.1 Alternaria postmessia
CTGCCAATCAGCTCGCGAGAACTGCGATGAAGTCCGTCATTCTCGCGAGCTGATTGGCAGGTTGCGGCACACCAGGATTTGCGCTACGAAGGGATGCACGTTAGTCGTCATCTCACGTTATATGCGTTGCAGCGTATCACACCACGTCCTATGCTGTCATCTGCTTCTACTCGCGTAACTTCTTGTTTGTCGTTCCACAACCACGCACCTACCCATCACTGTCCTGTACGTAGCCGTAAACACACCGCATACTCCACCTTTGTGCTCCACAACACGAAGGAAACACGTTGCTTCAGATCTTTGTTGTTCGTAAAATGCGGTGTGAATTGCAAGCCTTGCTCACTTATGACCAGTCTTGACTACATAACACGTGTTGTTCGAGTGGCGAATATATCAACATCCTAGGCATTGTGGCGGAGTGGTTATCGCGCAAGACTTGAAATCTTGTTCCTTAGGGAGCGTCAGTTCGAATCTGGCCAATGTCGTCTTTTTTGCCTGTCTATCCGCTGTGTTGTTGACTGTGAGCCATTGCTGTTTGGTTAGGGATGTACGATACACTTTGGTTCGGAGGCCACGTGGGATGCCTGGATCGTGACACCACAAGTTTGGGAACACGCATCCCTTTGGTATCATTCACTAACTTTTTTGTGATTCGGTATACATACCATCTTTCTTACCCTGACCTACAGTTGATCCGCGCTGACTCTTTGAACGATGATACCTGATGACGCGCCACCTCCGTTGCAGATGACAGCTGCACCATACTGTCCAACCTCCAGTTGATGTAGCAGTGTAACCAGGATCCTGCTTCCGGAGCTACCCAGGGCGTGACCCAGAGCAATAGCACCACCTCTTGGGTTTACATTGTCCGTGCCGAGACCAAGGATCTTAGCATTGGCCTTGATAACGGCAGCAAAGGCCTCGTTGAACTCCCAGATAGCGATGTCGTTCTTTGAGAGACCGGATTGCTTCAGGAGTTTCTCGACGCAGGAAGCGGGGGCGACGGGAAAGTCAATGGGGTCTGGGTAGAGTCAGTGAGAGTGGATGAGCACAAGAGTCTGTGAGTACATACCAACGGCAGCATCGGCGTAGGTGACGACCTTTGCCAGTACACGGCTGTCCTTGCCGTATTGCTGTGCGATTTCCTTGCTTCCGAGTATCAATGCTGAAGCGCCATCACTAAGGGGCGAGCTGTTCGCCGCTGTGACTGTGCCATCTGGCCCCTTTTCGAAAGCTGGTTTCAGCGTGGAGACCTTGTCCAGCTTCAGCTTGTTGTACTGCTCATCCTCGGAGATGATAGTCTCGCCCTTCCTCGATTTGACAGTGACTGGCACAATTTCATCTTTGAAGAGTCCGTCCTTGTATGCTTGCTGTGCGCGCTTATATGTCTCGATAGCGTAGTCGTCCTGGTCCTGTCTTGAAACTTCGTACTTCTTTGCCGTGTTTTCTGCACAGTTGCCCATGTGGATCTGGTTGTAGACATCCCACAGTCCGTCAGCGATCAAGCCGTCCTGCAGCTTCTGGTGGCCGAATGCTGGTTGCTGGCTGGCCCTGTTCATATAGTATGGAACTCGTGTCATATTCTCCATTCCTCCAGCGACCTGTGCTTCCGCTTGCCCGAGCTCGATAGTCGAGGCGGCGATGTTTACTGCCTTCAGACCCGATGCGCATACTTTGTTGATCGTGGTGGCTTCGATATTGGTGGGCAGCCCGGCGAAGATGGCTGCTTGCCGCGCTGGTGCCTGTCCGACGCCTCCGGAGAGGACGTTGCCCATGTAGACGGCATCTATGGAGGAGATTGGGACTTTTGACTTTTCGAGGGCGGACTTGATGGCTGTGGCGCCGAGTTGGGTCGCGGATACTGTTGTGAAGTTGCCATTGAACTATGACTTAGTGAGTAGCTGAGGTAGCTTGGAATACCATATTACTGACCACTGCGGTGGGTGTTCGGCTCGCGCTTATAATGTATGCATCCCTTATCTCTTTCCTTTGCGGCGCAGAGCTACTGAACTGTCTTTGGATGCTAGCCAGCCGTTGTTGCGGCCGTGAGGCCATTCTCATGGATGTGCGGAGAGCGGAGGAAGACATGGCTGAATGATGTTACTGACAATGTTCAAAGTATACTCAGAACACGGTGAACACGGACCTCGGGAGAAAGGGACTCTAACAAGTCGAAGCGTGAGAACTACATGGCGGCAGCACTTCCGCGGGCAAGCCAAATGCGGGCGGAATGTGGAGGAACCAGGATCCAACATGTATGCCGAGGTTCGGCAGCACACGGCACCGCCCGGCTTAGTTGTTCCCTTTAGCCCATCTCCTTCCGCTTTCATTCGATGTTAGAACGACATCAAGAGTTACTTCCAAGCCATTTTCATGTCACGCTGGCTCTGAATTTTCAACGCGCGTCTCACGTCTCCTTACATGCGATGAAGTTATCCTCGTTGACTCTATTCTCGTGCATTGTCCAACGCAAACACATTCCTCGCCTCATCGAACGTGTCACATGTCTGCTGTCAATCATTATCACGCGTCATCACGACGGCCATGCAGATTGGGCCTCTCTGCACGTTGCGCATATTGAGGCTCAGCTGTGATACAGGACCCGTCTGCAATTCCGAAGAAGCTGAGCTCGTGGTAATAGTACAAGAAAGTCGTTGATTGAGCACAATCACCCGCACATGACAGTTGACAGGACTGTCGTAGAGCACCCGTCTCACGTTTTGTGATATTTTTCCACCACAACAGTATCGACGCGCAATTCTCTTCTGCTCACCGGTCTGCTTCCGTTAGTCACATTTTCATGTCGGCGATTACTGCTTCAAAGACATCTTGTCACTTCTGTACCATCCGTCAATTTTTTCATTCGTCCTCAGATAACGCCGCCCTGTAAGCACGGATATGTGCACGATTGTACCTGCAGCGCCATCGTAGGACTAAGATTGTTTGAGTATGCTGTCTGTAGTACCACGCCAAATGAGTGATGTCCTACCTTGCCTTGCCGCTTTTGAGCCCTCCGATCTTGACGAGCGCGTCATTCCTCACATCCAATGTGGAATCTTTCGGATAGTCGCAGGTTTATGGCTTGCTGTCATGACCTGGGTCGAACACAGACGCATGACTTTGGATAGTAACATCGTACAGACACCAAAGACTCCTAGCTTTGGCTGAAGTTTCGAGCACACAACTGGTAAGAAGCACAAGCGCATTACCGGGGCATCTTCGCCAGATATAAGAGTAGGTCAAGAGCGCGGCATGAACTGAACCAGACTCCTACAGTTCAAGTAAGCTTCATCAGAGTCAGCCGACATACCAACTTCTTTCACTAAATTCCAACCTGATCGCAAGATCTCTACCGCTAAGATGCATATCCCAACCCTCATCGGGAGTCTCGCCTTGACAGCCAACACGGCTTTCGCAGCCTGCTCTATTGTCAACAACAAGTGTCACTACCCTGTGTGGGTATCGTCTGTTCAGACCACAAGAAGCGAGCTGCAGAAAATCCAGCCGGGCGATACGTGGTCGGAAAAACAGAAACTCGCAGAAGACGGCACGGGCGTCAACATCCAGGTAGTCACTTCGGAAGATGCCTTTGGCACCAGCAAGCCAATCTTGAACATGCAGTACTCTTATGGAGGAGGGTTATGGTACAGCTTGAGCAGTGCAGTCGGTCCCGCCTTTGTGGGCGAAAAGGTCCGCATCCACAACACCGACGGTTTGCCTGTGCAGGAGATTGTCTGGATCGGTGACCACAGGCCAGAGAACGTCGCGTCCTACCCCAAGGGCGAGGCAAACTTGACGCTCGAGTTGTGCGATGACTTCAAGCGACGCTTCAAGGCCTAGGTGGCGATGCCGAATGGCTAGCAAGAATGTCTATGATGGACGTGATGGACCAGAGAGAATGCAATCGTTTAGGAAAAGAAAAGTCTAGTGATGGTCGGGGAAGGGCTAATCAGGTCAGAAGATAGCAAATTGTTCTTTTGAGCTTCGCGTATCGCAATATGTAATTCAACTAGATTAGTTGTAGCAGTTGGCTGTTCTTGTGTGCGATGTACGCAAGCTGTCCTAACGTCAGTCTTTCCAAATAGTTTTTGCAAAATCCTAATCCATATCAACTTGAGAAAGCTATTGCTCCAGCCTTTTGACGCGTAAAATGATCGTGCAAGCTTGGTCACATGGGGTGGTGTTCATGGTTCCATGTCGGCGAACGGTTCAGAGGTGTGCTAGCGCATTTCTTTCACGCTAGACCCTGTTTGTAATGCAGCAAGTGATGCTAATGCTCGATAGCCGACCCTTCACTCTCGCAAACCACATCCCGCCTGCCGCATCGTTTCGATTTGCACTGCTTTCGTTGAACGTGCATGCTTGTCTCCTGCGCTCCTAGCGTCATACTGTGTAGCGACTCTAGACTTCCCTACAACGAACCAAGCGGACCCGAACACTCGCGCAGCCCTGTGACGACCCTGTCTCAAACGGTCGACACCTCCAGCACCCCCCGAGGGCCTCACCTATCGCCATGGTCCGCAATGGCAGTCCGTCGCCGGCGGACAACTTTCCGCTAGGTCATTCCGCGACGTCCCCCCAACCTCAACCTTCGAAGCGCGACAAACGACGCAACATGCTCGCCGAGAAGCTTGCGGAGATGATGGCCACATTCTCCGATAATAGGGACAGCCATTACAGAGCCCAGCTCGCCGCGCTACAAGCCGACATCAACCTGATTATGAAGGCGGATCCATATGCGAACCAGCCGCTCGAAGACGGCGGCGAAGAGGCCACAGAGCTCATCTCGCAAATCATGGGGAACAACGTACCTACCGCACCAAGCGCCGGTACCGATTACATTGCGCAATGTGGAAAACACTATTCGCGATTTGTAGATGCCGTCAATGATGCGATGGAAGAGCGCGACTACAACCTGACAATGCTCTGGGTGAGTCCCACGGCTTCTGCTGTACTGAGATGAGACGCTAACCGCCCATGCCAATTAGAACAAGCACGAGAACACGAAGAACGAGATCGAAAACTCGCACTACTACAAAGTCCAAATCGCCGAAGAAGAGCACAAGCTGCTCGCTGCCACCATCCGCGAACGACTCGTCGCAAGCATACAACAACGGACAAACAGACTGAAGCGAGAGAAGGAGCAACTGGACCTATCTGACAGCAATGCGATGCTCCTCCATCCCAATCAGTTCAGCATAGGGCATCCTGCAAGCCCTGGTGGTCCACAAGCCCCCCGGAAGACTAGGAGAACAGGACACAAATTTGGCGATACCGAGGATATGGCTGCTGCTACCGAGCACAAGCGAAAGCGCAAGCTGTACGAAGACCAGGACAACGATTCCCCAGGTCCTTCTGGTCGCCCTACCGAGATGGGCATCGGCTCACCCTTCCGCGAAGCCAAAGCGCGCACCATCAATGCCCAGTTTGAGTCGTCTGCATACTCCCTCGAGCGCTTGTTTAGCGAGAAGGAGCTCAACATGGCTATGAACCAAGCCACCATGGCCGCCTCCCACTTTTTCGCCAAGATGAAGAACACAGAGGCTGCACCGCAGGAAGCCACAACAAACGGCAACACCAATGGCACAAACGGCGACCACGCTTCCGAAAACGGCGACGCCATGGATCAGGACCAAGATTCCGACGACGTGCCCGGCGCGACGGATATGATGCGCCAACACTCGTCGAATCCTCACGCTACCCGCGGCGCCACACGCTCAGCACTGAACCCCACGGCAGCCATCGTCAGCGGACAAATACCCCCATTCATCTACAACCCGCCATTCGTTCTGGATGCCAAGATCTTCCAGAAGATTAACGCCTCAGCACCGCCACCACCTCCCCTTGGCGCACACGACATCGAGCAAGATCTGAAGCTGATGCTCAGGGAAGCGCCGCCAGACGACGATATCAACGAAAAGCTCCTGCAAGCCGCATGCAATCCTGTCAAAGCGCGTGACTACCAAGTCCAGCCACCTAACTTCTCAGAGCCAGTCCACGAGATGACGAGCGCTCTTAGGAGTACAGCGCCTCATTTAGAGGTGGGCGCAAGCTTAGGTGGTGTTCCGATGAGCGCGCAGAGCAGCATGGCGGGGTGGTCAGACGCTGGTGGAAACACACCACTGGGACGTTACGGCGACAGAGATTCGCTGGCTGTTGGTGGCCACGGTGGCGGTGTTGCGATGACACGGACAGCGAGTGGTAGCGGAAGGGGACGCGGCAGGGGACGTGCTTAGAAGGCCCGCCGTATACTCTGACGTCCTTGTTCGCTTCCACAATCTGTCTTAGGTTTCGCGATTACGGTTTATATACCCATTATTGGCGTTTTGGTGCGGTGCATGTATGGCGCACTCCTCTTATCGACTTGCGTTGTTATCTCTTTCTGCTCACATAGACATTCCAGGGGGAGTTGTCTATGTACGACGCTTCTTTGAAGCATACCAGGATTGGCTCAGTTGGCTCTACCATGTCTGTATTATAGTATATCAAGATACGAATATAATCAACGTATTGAATTCTATCAGTGACGACGAACAATTTGGGATGATTTTCGATAACCAGAGTACAACTTGATGAAACCTATAGCTATATCATGTTACCTTCGCTAGATATCTTCTTTCCTTGCGTTTTGGTCGTTCCCAGTCAGAAACAACGCCGCCTTGGACATCTACCGCAACTTCCTCTCTAGAATACTCACGCCCGCCAAGATGGTCTGACCTCAGAAGCCTGAGGTAGAACTCGCTGTCCATCATCAGCCTGCATTCTGCTGCCCTACATCCGGAATCAGGCACACTCAGCCCGCGCATCACCACCTGTTATGTATCTTCGGAGAACGAGCCTCACCATGTTCATCCCGAGCTCCATGCAATAAGCCAACCACGAATATCTAGAGTACCTTCCGCTCTGAAGCACTCACCTTCGCCGCCAAGATGGTCTGAGGTTGGATGCCTGAGGTAGAAACTTGGGCATCCTCCCCATCCATCTGCATCTCTCAGTTCACCATCGAGCACACCTGGACAAGCCTTTCATGGCATATGGAAGGCGCAAACACAAAAAAGGTGGGTGTAACCAACATTCTTTCTTTTACTTTCCTTTCCTATGATCGTGCCTTCATCAACAACCACCTCACCATGGATACCACTTCCTCGACCACCACGAATGCCTACTTCCCGGCCAAGATGTTTGAGGGAGGTTGTATGGGATAAAAACCGGACATACTCCCATCCACCTGGATCTGATCTGCGTCCTCAGTCCACCACCATCAAGAGTACACCCTGACAAAAGCCTTTATGGAGCTGGCCTATACAAGCATCGCGACTTTTATCCTGTCCTGTATCTGGTCTTCTCTCGTTCACGATGCCTGGGTCAATCCTCATTTCAGGATCACATTTGCCACCATGGATGTCCTTGCCGCCATATACTTCCTTTCTCGCGTTCGCTTTGTACCTGGAATATGGACTCAGCTACGCTCACCATCTCCGCCGACCCTCGCCTTCTTCAAGAGTTTACCCCAACACATACCTCAAAATGTCTAAGGCATTTACGTTGTCATTCTGGAGATGGATAGTGGTGGCTACTACATAGGCCTAGATTCTTCGAGGAAGTTTAGGGATACCCTACCCAGATGGTATTCACTGGGTTTGGCGGTGTTTGTTGGGGATGTTAGGAAGCGATGTATACTTCTGGCTAGGTTTTACCTCTAGGCACAGTCCAAAAGAACTCAACCTCTAAGTTGCACCCAAATTGTACCCTGGGGGTATTCGGTATGTTTGACATGAACACGTCACAGAACAACAAGTAGTGTATACCTTCAGAGTATACTATGGACACCTCGAGCAGAGCAAACGCAAGACGGTAATGACGAAGGTGTTGCGACGACTCAACCGTTGGGCTCTGTCCGCCGATCGCAATGATTAAAAAAATCCTGGACATCTGGAAGCTACTTGAAACTACCCGTCGTTGCCATGGGCGGCATGACATATGGACCCGCTCATGGCGGGGCATTCGCTTATGTCACCGTTTTCAGATGTTGGTGGGGGGAGGGTTCCGTCATAGGCTCCCATCGACCAGCGCCCTTTGCGGCGGCGAAAGAAGAGGCAAGAACATTCAAGCAAAAAGGCGTTGGTACCAACACGCAGGCGGTACAATCGGCGCACTGTGGATCCCTGGTGACAAGAAACTAGGTATTTGCCCCCGGAAAGCGTGCAAGGCAGCTGTTTCTAGTGGGTCGCAGAGCTTGCGCGAGCTTGCGGGAAGGTTCTGGTTGGTTGCTTGGCACGTCGAAGGCGCTGGAATTCTGTAGAAACACCACGCATCCAGCGATACAAAAACTTCGTCTGCCCGCGCCTTGGGACTGTTTCTTCTTCCACTACACACATCAAACCACACTACACCGCGAAAGCCTCACCTTTATAAGTCACCGACTTGTGAGCATATTACGAACTTTTCTTTACCTTTGATACCCCACCACACATACACATCGACATCATGGCACCCGCGATTGGTATCGATCTTGGAACTACCTACTCCTGTGTAGGTATCTTCCGTGATGACCGCATTGAGATTATCGCCAACGATCAGGGTAACCGGACAACACCTTCGTAAGTTACACAACTGCCCATCTGCAACAAAGATCATGTGCTAACGTATCCAGGTTCGTTGCCTTCACTGACACCGAGCGTCTCATTGGTGACTCCGCAAAGAACCAAGTCGCCATGAACCCCGTCAACACCGTCTTCGACGCAAAGCGCCTCATCGGTCGCAAGTTCGCCGACGCTGAGGTCCAGGCCGACATGAAGCACTTCCCCTTCAAGGTCATCGACAAGGGTGGCAAGCCAGTTATCCAGGTCGAGTTCAAGGGCGAGGAGAAGACTTTCACACCTGAGGAGATCTCATCTATGGTCTTGACCAAGATGAGGGAAACTGCCGAGTCTTACCTCGGTGGCACCGTTAACAACGCTGTCGTCACTGTTCCCGCATACTTCAACGACTCGCAACGTCAGGCTACCAAGGATGCCGGTCTCATTGCTGGCCTCAACGTCCTCCGTATCATCAACGAGCCTACTGCCGCTGCCATCGCCTACGGTCTTGACAAGAAGACCGAGGGTGAGCGCAACGTCCTCATCTTCGACTTGGGTGGTGGTACCTTCGATGTCTCCCTCTTGACCATCGAGGAGGGTATCTTCGAGGTCAAGTCCACTGCTGGTGACACTCACTTGGGTGGTGAGGACTTCGACAACCGTCTCGTCAACCACTTCACCAACGAATTCAAGCGCAAGCACAAGAAGGACTTGACCTCCAACGCTCGTGCTCTCCGTCGTCTCCGAACCGCTTGCGAGAGGGCCAAGCGCACTCTGTCCTCTTCCGCTCAGACCTCCATCGAGATCGACTCCCTGTACGAGGGTATCGACTTCTACACCAGCATCACCCGTGCTCGTTTCGAAGAGCTCTGCCAGGACCTCTTCCGCTCCACCATGGAGCCTGTCGAGCGTGTCCTCCGCGATGCTAAGATCGACAAGTCCTCCGTCCACGAGATTGTCTTGGTCGGTGGATCCACCCGTATCCCCAAGGTCCAGAAGATGGTCTCCGACTTCTTCAACGGCAAGGAGCCCAACAAGTCCATCAACCCCGATGAGGCTGTCGCCTACGGTGCTGCCGTCCAGGCTGCTATCCTGTCTGGTGACACATCCTCCAAGTCCACCTCCGAGATCCTGCTTCTCGACGTCGCGCCGCTTTCCATCGGTATCGAGACCGCTGGTGGTGTCATGACTGCTCTCATCAAGCGCAACACCACCATCCCCACCAAGAAGTCCGAGGTCTTCTCCACCTTCAGCGACAACCAGCCTGGTGTGCTTATCCAGGTCTACGAGGGTGAGCGTGCTCGCACCAAGGACAACAACCTGCTCGGAAAGTTCGAGCTTACCGGTATCCCACCTGCTCCTCGTGGTGTTCCCCAGATCGAGGTCACCTTCGATGTTGACGCCAACGGTATCATCAACGTCTCCGCCCTCGAGAAGGGTACCGGAAAGACCAACAAGATTGTCATCACCAACGACAAGGGCCGTCTCTCCAAGGAGGAGATCGAGCGCATGTTGGCTGAGGCCGAGAAGTACAAGGCTGAGGACGAGGCAGAGGCTGCCCGTATCTCTGCTAAGAACGCTCTCGAGTCCTACGCTTACTCGCTCCGCAACACTCTCTCCGACTCCAAGGTCGACGAGAAGCTCGATGCTGGCGACAAGCAGAAGCTCACTGCCGAGATCGACAAGACCGTCCAGTGGTTGGACGACAACCAGACCGCCACCAAGGACGAGTACGAGTCTCAGCAGAAGGAGCTCGAGGGTGTTGCCAACCCCATCATGATGAAGTTCTACGGAGCTGGTGGTGAGGGTGGCATGCCCGGCGGTATGCCCGGTGGCGGCATGCCTGGTGGCGCCCCAGGTGGTGCCGGCGGTGATGACGGCCCAACCGTCGAGGAGGTCGACTAAGCGGATCGCTTCACTGCAGTCTCTTGTCTTCCTTTCCTTGTGCATCTTCAAGCATAGACTTCTTTTCCATGGGTGGTAGTTCACGGAGTTTCACGGCCAATTAATTGAGCCAGTTTCATGGTTTCTTCTTATGCATCGGATGAATAACGATCAACGATTGGGAGGAAAAGTTAGGTGGTGTCAGCATGTACTCTAATAGTGGGATAGTTCTATATCCTGTGTAGAGAATTGAGAGAATACTTCAAATACTTGGTCTTGACTTGCTTTGTGATGTTTGAAACGACAGATAGAAAGGTGCAACTTGGAAGGTGTTCACGATATGTCTTGACTTAAAACCAAACCCTAAAGGTATACAGTGTGTTTTTGTGTTTGAAATAAGTGATACAGAAGTCAGTGTATACCTTCAGGATAGAGTTTAGCAGATCTTATATCTTAACCTGAAACCAAGCTCTAAAGGTATACGGGGTGTTTTTATGTTGAAGGTAGCTAATACAGAAGTCTACGTATACCTTTAGGGTGAATCTTAGCAGATCTCATATCTCAATCTGAAACTAAACCCTGAAGGTATACAGAGTGTTCTTGTGTTTGAAATAGGTGACACAGAAGTCATCGTATACCTTTAGGGTGGAGTTTAGCAGATCTAGGGCTATGCAGCCACAGTCTAATGCAAGAGGGTGTACATAGTCAAGACACATCTAGTAGTGCAACTAGGGCTGAGGTTAAAAGGCAGCAGCGTGAGCGAGATCGACAATATGATTATCGCTATCAACGCCAGCTCAGGAAGAACGCATCCCCGGAATTCAAAGCTCGCATACGCATCCACAATGCGAAACAGACGCCTAAGACCTTACTCCGTAAGCAGGCAGACAAAGCAGCCTTCAAGCACTACTGCGACACCTGCAAAGTCAACTCTCGCAATGCAACCGAGCAACGAAAACATTTGTCCGGGGATGCTCATGCAGCTATTGTTCAGATGCGTGGCGCAGATGCCGACGGATGGTTTAGCTGTCCAACTTGTACTGGAAAACGCTTTGAAACATTTAGAGCTTTCGGTCGACATATCCAGAGCAAAGCCCATTTGGGACACTCATGGTTGCTTTGGCGTTTGAGATAGGCGCTACAGAAGTCAGCGTATACCTTCAGGGTGGAGTTCAACAATGTGTATAGATGCTTGATGCTATGCTATCTGAGGGTATCATGACTATTGTACATGTTGCGACTTGCGCAACAACTCTAACCTCCCTACGCCTCAAAATGTGACTTCGTCGACAAATACCGTGAAGGGTTTCCTCTTGTCGTCACCGAAAGAATTCGGTACCCTCCAGGGATTCTTATCCCTTGAGCGGGTATACGACCTGGCAAAACTACCTTGTTGAAGTATACCAAGCGCTTGCGTCTCAATGTTCTGCATGTGTGAACCCATTGTCTACCTTCAGGGTCTACTCTGGCATATGCCATGACCTATTATGCACCTAGCTCCTCCGCACTCCTACTAAATGCTCCCTTGACCTCCTCCCCAGGCCCTCTCTTCCTCCAAACATCCTCACTATTCGGGCCACTCTTTACCCTCTCCTCCTTCTCGCGATACCGATCCTGAATCATCCTCTCCTTGACGTCCTGGCCGCTATAACTATTCTTGGTGCGCATGCAGAACCAGAAATCGTTCCAGTGGTCGGAGCAACTGCGCAGTTGTCCGTACCGGTATATGTCGTTGAAGTGGCCGCCCAACGAGGAGCAGTAGAAGGCGCTGTCGAAGGCTGCGCGGCAGGACATGGAGCGTGGAAGGGTGGGGTCGAATTCCTCGGGGGCATCGGGGGCAGATGAGTTTTGCGAGGTTGACGAGGACGATGTGCTGTTTGTGGAGAAGGAGGGTGGTGCGAGGTGTGGGTGGGCGGCGTAGAAGTCGGGATCGTTGGGGGCGGAGGTAGGTTGATGCTCTATGGTTTGTGTCGGTGCATCGCTGGGTTTTTGCACGGGAGCTGAGGTAGTGGATATGGTTTGTGGTTGTTGCTTTGCAGAGGCATCTGCGCCTGAGCTCGAGAAGGGCCAGACCATTGTATGATGTGTAGAGAACTTGTCGTGGTATAAGGGACGCGCTGTGCAAAAGCTTCGCTGTATTGGTCGAGGTGGGAGTATAACGTGAATTATCGAAAGTCGAAATCGCGACAAAGTTCTGGCCAATGTGCAGCGGATGGCAATTGAACAGTTGGCCCAGGCTAGTATGCTGGTATGTAGGCCCAGATGGATCCGCGGGGGCTTGGAGGCGTGGGCAGAAATTCAAGAAATCCGCAATGGAAATGGCACTTCCGGCGAATCAAACAAGAGACGGCCCGCACACGTGAGCGGGAAGACTATGCGCTACGTCATGCATCGCCCTTGTAGCTGCCTTGGAGATCACTTCCACTCCACCTTTACGCGTCCTGTGCGTCGTCTAATTCCTGGCGGGTTACTGTGCTGTCTGCTGTCTTTGAGTTTGTATTCTATTCTCGACACTCCCTGCGGCCTGTTTCCACCGCCGCCTCGGTAATACTCCACGCAGCACAACACTCAGACCTGTGCCTTACCCGCCCCACCTTGTGTTTACCTACCACAATTGCCCCAATCGTGGCATCTACCCGTTGACGGCCGTTCCCTATGAATCCACACAGTTCTACGACATAACGATCCCCCTCCGACCCCGATATACCCTATACCCCACCTACCTACTCACCTACCTACGCTTCGACGCCCGGCCTGGGTAACGGTCGCCCACCGCCACCATGCTCGAGGGACTCGTGTCAACATTGCTGAATCGGTTCTTGGGCATGTATGTCCAGAACTTCGATCCAAAGCAATTAAACGTCGGCATCTGGTCTGGCGACGTCAAGCTGCGAGATCTCGAACTTCGTCGAGAAGCCCTTGATCAGCTACGCCTACCGCTGAACGTCGTCGAAGGACATCTTGGCTCGCTCACACTATCCATACCCTGGTCAAATCTACGAGGGAAGCCGCTAAAGGTCAACATTGAAGACGTGTTTCTACTTGCCGCGCCCAAGGAAGATGCAGACTATGACGCAGAAGAGGAGGACAAGCGTGCGCATGCTGTCAAGATGGAGAAGCTTGACAGTGCGGAGCTGCTGAAGGAGCGCAACACAGAAGGCATGAGCGCAGAAGAGCAGCAGAAGAACCAGAGCTTCACCGCGAGCTTGATTACCGCCATCGTCGATAACGTCCAGGTCACCGTCAAGAACATCCACATCCGATACGAAGACTCTATCGCCGACCCCGGACACCCATTCGCCCTTGGTGTTACCCTCGCAGACTTCAGTGCTATCAGCACTGACGAGAACTGGAAGCCTACCTTCATCCAAGGTACATCGGCCTCGACGCACAAGCTGGCCACGCTGGGCTCGTTGGCGGTATACTGGGACACAGATGCGAAGCTGATTGGTACTGGCAAGGGCAGTCAGAGTAGCGAGGAGCAGCAAATCGACCGAGCAGACTTCATTGAGCGTGCCAAGGGCATGATTGCAAGAGGCGACAACCCAGATCTGGGCGATCACCAGTTTATCCTCAAGCCCATCAGTGGTCGCGCTGGCTTGGAAATGGACAAGACTGGCAAAATGGATGTGGCCAAGATGAAGGCTCGACTTCTGTTTGATGAGCTTGGTTTCATCATTGACGAGGATCAATACCGTGATGCACTCATGCTAGTCGACCTGTTCCACTACTTTATCCGCCACCAAGAGTACAAGAGGCTGCAACCAAAATCATCACCCAAGGAGGATCCTGCTGGTTGGCTTCGATTCGCCGGTAAGGCTGTACTTGACAAGATCCATGAGAGAAACCGACAATGGAGCTGGGATTACTTCAAAGAGCGCCGCGACGACCGTATACGGTACATTGAACTTTTCAAGAAGAAGAAACGCGATGAGAAGCTTGATGCTACTGAGGCCGAAGACCTGGATAAGCTCGAGCGAAAGCTGAAATACGAGGACCTCCGCTTCTGGCGCTCTCTGGCACGGAATGAACTACGCAAGGAGAGTGTTGCGATACCGAAACCGCCGCCCAAGCAAACGTGGTCTTCTTGGGTATGGGGAAGCAAAAAGGAAGAACATCACGACGACGAGAACACTCAGATGAGCGAACAACAGAGGAAGGAGCTCTACGATGCCATCGACTGGGACGAGAAGAAGGCTATTACTGAGTCGGTGGATATGCCTCGCGAACACGTCAAGCTAGAGGTCAACATGAGCTTGCGAACCGGCAGCTTCACACTCAAGCGCGATCCCCATGGCAAATCCAACGAGATCCTCCGGCTGCTCTTTGACTCCTTCAGTACTCAGTTCCTGCAACGTACGGATTCCATGTTTGTCAAAGTCGCGCTCGAGGGTATGCGCCTTTACGACGGTACAACCGAGGGCAGCCTCTTTCCCCAAATCATCACAGTCAAGGATGCACCGCCTGTTCCGGACGACAAGCGCATTGAAGAGCTCAATGATGATGAGTCGCCCAAGGACGAAGATGAAGATGAAGATGGTGAGGACAAAGAAGACCCATTCTTCTTCCTCACTTTCGAGAACAACCCACTGGATGGAGCGGCCGACACAAACTTGACCATGAAGCTGAAGGGCATGGAGTTCGTTTACAACCCCAGGTTCGTGGTGGAGGTAGCAAAATTCTTCAAGCCTCCAGAGAGACACATGGAGTCGATCGGCGCGCTCATGGAGACCGCTGGAGCGACTGTTGAAGGCATTCGGCAACAAACACGCGCAGGCCTGGAGTTCGCGCTTACCGAACACAAGACTATTAACGCGCAGCTCGATCTCCAAGCGCCGCTCATTATCGTGCCAGATTCCGTCACAAAGAAGTCAAGCAACTGTCTCATCGTCGATGCTGGTCATGTGAGCGTAACGAGCGAACTTGTCGATAAGGACACTCTTCGTGATATTCAGGCAAAGCAAAAGCAGCAGTACACTGATGAAGATTTCCGCAAATTGGAGAAGCTTATGTACGACAAATTCGATCTGAAGCTCCACTCAACACAGGTGCTCATAGGACCATCTATCGAGGAGACCCGCGCACAGCTCGACAAAGATTCTAGCTTGAAGAACTACCACATCGTTGACCGGATCAATATGGACTTCAAGATCGAGATATGCATTGTTCCAAAGGCGTCAGATCTCACCAAGTTCCGTGTCTCCGGAAACCTGCCGGTGCTCCATGCCTCTGTGTCGGATTCTAAATACAAGAACCTGATGAAACTGATTGACGTAACTATCCCAAAGTTTGGCAATGACGGACCCAGCAAGCAAGTAACCGAGGGCGCGAAGGGCCCAGCAAATCTGAAGCCTACAAGCGACGCCAAGGCTGATTCGGATCCTCTTGGACGGTCGCGCTCAAAGTCGTTTGCGTTTTCCGCGCAAGAGCATGAGCTGGTTATGGAGGAAGAAGGTCATGATGGGGACAAGGACGAGAAGTTCTCTGACGCCCCAGAAATCCGAGACGAAAAGAAAGAGGCACATCTGCATCAGCGCAACTTCGAATTCAAGTTTACAGTCGACAAGCTTCAGGGTTCATTGTACAGAGCAGATCCAGAAGGGAGGAAGTCTGATCAGCTACTGGTTGAGCTCATTGCTGAGAGCTTTGATCTCGACTTTTACCAGGAGGCTTTCGAGATGGCTGCGGACGTTCGTCTGAAGAGCTTGGCTGTTGAGGACCACGTCGAGGAGTCTACTCTCCCTGAATTCAAGAACATCATCTCTTCAGAGGATGTGTCAGCGGACGAACAGAAGGATTTATTCTCACTCAAGTTCGTCAAAGTGAACAAAGAGTCTCCGGAGTTCCAGACCAAGTACGAGGGTATTGCTACCAACTTGGATGTAGCTGTGTCAACGATCAACCTGATAGTAACCAGGCGGACGCTGCTCACGTTGCTAGACTTCGTCCTCGACACCTTCACCAATCCGGGTCAACCTCAAAATCAGCAAGCTCAGATAACCGACAAGGAAGAACAGCAGCCGGTTGCTAACCAAACTCAAGCGGAGCCCGACAAGATACGTATTCGAGCAGAGCTCAAGCGCATTGCTGTTGTTCTGAACAACGACGGCATACGTCTAGCTACACTGAGTTTGAACTCTGGAGATGTTGGCATCTTCCTCAGCGGCAAGACGATGCGCATTGGTGGACGTCTTGGAAATTTGTCGCTCATCGATGATATCAATCAAGGTGTCTCCGAGGAATCGTCGCTCCGTCAATTGGTCACTATCGAGGGCAAGAACCTGGCCGATTTCAGCTACGAGACCTTCGATCCGGATGCGGAGAGCTATCCTGGGTACGACATGGCTGTCGCACTGAAAACGGGTTCTATTAAGATCAACTTCCTTACAGAGCCTTTCCGTAAGATCATGGAGTTTGCCGTCAAATTCGGTAAGATGCAGGCAATTTTTAATGCAGCTCGTCAGGCTGCGGCAAACCAGGCAACACAGGTACAGCAACGAGCTACCAAGTTCCATTTTGACATCACAATCGCCACGCCTATTGTTGTGTTCCCACGTATGGTGGTGTCCGATAAACCAGATCGTGACACTCTTACTGCAAATCTGGGAGAGATCTACGCGAAGAACAGCTTCGTGCCTCTTGATGATTCCAAGGGTGCAGAGACCGCGAACAAGCTGTCGGCTGGCATCCGCAACATCAAGCTTACGTCGAAGCTGCACTATGATGAGAATCGTTCAGAGGAACTGCAGCTGATTGACAAGGTTGATCTCGACTTCAACATTACCATGGTCGAGCATAAAGCAGGTCAGCAGCGCCCGGATCTCGAGATCGATGGTAATATGTCAAACATCAACCTACAACTCACACCGGAGCAAATGAAGTTCGCGCTAGAACTGTCGCGTTCAATACCCGCAGCATTTGCCACCGAGTCGGACGCTATCGATCAAGACGTGCAGGCTGAACTACCAAAGGAGACGACAGAACCTGCGCGCCGATTAACCGACAAGGATGATGGAAAATCAGAGCCCTCTAAGGATGTAGTCACTTCACAAGGACCCGAACTGCACTCCGCTGACGACAGCAAGTGGACGAAGCTGGACTTCGTCTTCAAGGTCGGCACGATTGGCTTGGAGCTTGTCAAGAGCGAGGATGGTGAGCCTGTAGGCGACGTTGAAGCCGCTAGTCTCTCAAAATTCTCCCTCAACGACACCAACGTTAAGGTCCGCATGATTAGCGATGGAGCAATGGAGGCTGAGCTAGTCGTGCAATCGTTCACGATCCGAGACAGCCGCACGCAGGGAACGAACAAGTTCCGCAAGATTATGTCGCTCATCAACAACGATGTCAAACAGCAGTTCATGGCTAGTGTGTCAATCTCAGGCGGACAAGAGCGCAACATGATCGCACTTCTTACTATCGATAGTCCAAGAATTATTCTTGCACTGGACTACCTTTTCGCTCTGCAAGCGTTCGCAAATGCAGGCCTCGCTACTGATGAGCCTCTGGCCATTGAAGAGGCGCCTGTCGAACAGGATGAGACTGACAGTGACAACGACGATATCATGTCACCCGATGGCTCTCGAACATTGGAACAACCGGAGCCTACCAAAGAGTCCACTGACAACGGTATGAACATGTCATTCCGTGTCAACTTGGTAGACGCCCAAGTCGTGCTTATCGCGAACCCAGCGATGGCCAGCTCAGAAGCTATTGTACTTGGTACGAAGCAGGTGCTTGTATCTAAGCAGCAAGCGATGACGTTGCAAGTCGACAAGGTTGGCATGTTCTTGTGCCGTATGGATCGGTTTGAGACGAACCGTATGCGCATTCTTGATGACTTCAGTATCCAGACAGCTCTGGATATGAGAAATCAAGGCTCACAGTCCTCGATGATGAGCATTACCGTCGACATCGAGCCTCTTGTGCTTCGCCTATCGCTGCGCGATATTCTGTTAGCAATGCAGATTGTGAACAGGGCGTCGGCAATGGCAGCGCCTGCCGAGAAACCTATGCCTTCCGCAGAGGCCAAGCAACTCAAGTCGGGTACACCATCGAAGAAAGGTACTTCACACGCAGGCAAGACACTCAGTCAGAAGCCTCGAACCAAGTCTCTTGCAACCACGGCACGATCTGGAAAACAGGTCGCGCAGCAACAGGCGCCTCCTTCTTCTGCTGTGCTTAAGCGAGAAGAGCTCCATGTCAGCTTTGAAGGTATACGAGTTGTTCTCATCGGCGATGTACACGAAATGCCCATGCTCGATTGGCGCGTAAAGAAGTTCGGCGTCGACGTACGAGATTGGTCAGGAGCGATGGTCGCCGACACATCACTCGATACCCTGATCAATGTGTACAACTTCTCCAAATCTGCATGGGAGCCGCTGATCGAGCCCTGGAGTGTCGGGTTCCACATGGCCAAGAACCAGAATCCTGACAAGCTAACCGTCGATATCTACTCCCGCAAGTCCATGGAGCTCACAGTGACAGCCGCCACGATTGCACTGGGCTCCAAGTCATTCGACTTCCTCACGAGCGAAGATGACATTCTATCGAAGCCGCGGGGCAGTGATGCTCCGTACCGCGTGCGCAATTACACAGGCTTCAGTCTCGATGTCTGGGCTGATGGCAAGGAGCAAGAAGGCTTTGCAGCTAAGCTTGAAGACGGAGAAGAGCAGCCTTGGCGATTTGAAGACCCCATGTCGACAAGAGAGTCGCTTTCCACAGATGGCGCAACAGGCATGCTTGGTATTAAGCTGCAGGGCAGCGGCTTCGACACTCTCACTCGCGTACCCGTTCATCGAGAGGGCGAGTTCCTATACAACCTAAAGCCCAAGCAAGACCGCATTCAACACCGTCTGTTGATTGATGTAAAACTTGGTGCCGACAACGTCAAGAACATCACCATTCGCTCCCCAATGTTAGTGGAGAACAACACGCAGATTCCGATCGAGCTCGGCATGTACAGCCCAGAAGATGGCCATCTCCTCAAGATCGACAAGATCGCCCCTGGAGATGCTCGACCAGCACCTGTGGGCGCCTGCTACATGCACTCCATCGTCATTCGTCCAGACCAAGGCTTCGGCTATGCCTGGTCCAATGAGCGCTTGTTCTGGAAAGACTTGCTCAAGCGTCCCACGAGGACGATTACCTGCCGTGGCGAACAAGACGACCAGTCCCCACCGTTCTACTTCCAGCTACATGCGGCCTACGACAAGAAGGACCCTCTGACTGGTGTGTACCCTTACATGCGACTTCGCCTTCAAGCACCCGTCGAAGTTCACAATCTCCTTCCGTACGACTTCAAGTATAGAATTTATGACAGCAACACGAAGAAAGATTGGACAAACTTCCTTAGGAAAGGTGGCATCAGCCCGGTGCATGTCGTGGAGCTCTCGCATCTTCTTCTCATCAGCGTAGAGATGCAGGATGGGCCCTTCAAGCCAAGCAAGTTCGGCATCATTAACTCAACCGATCGCGAGAGCTTTAGGAGGGAGAAAACCTTGGAGGTCAAAGACAACAATGACACGACTCTGCATCTTAACATGCATTTCTTGTGAGTACAATACCCTACAATCTTAACACAAAAGTGCTGACAATCTCTAGCAACTTCCCTGATGGCGGTGGCGCCTTCAAGGTAGCAATCTACAGTCCCTACATCGTTCTCAACCGTACCGGCCTTCAACTCGATGTCCGCGCTCAGCAGCTCATGGGCCAAGCTAGGGCCGCTGCCGGACAAGGTGTCGTCTCGGATAACCAAAACGATGCCGGCAAGGCTTTGCCGTTTATGTTCTCCTACCCATCCGAGAATAAGAAGAACCGAGCTCTTATCAAAGTCGGCGATTCTAACTGGAGCAAGCCTCAGAGTTTCGATGCGATCGGTAGCTCATACACAGTAGCGTTGCCTTCAAACAAGGCACGCTCTGACATGCACTTGGGTGTCTCAGTTTCGGAGGGTGAGGGCAAATACAACTTGACCAAGAGCGTTTCCATTGCGCCACGCTTCATTGTCAACAACAAGATGAAGGAAGAGTTACTCATCCGTGAGCCTGGTCAATCTGACTGGATGACGGTGAAAGACGGAGAGCTTTTCCCTCTTCGCTGGCTACGACAAGGCGGAGCGCCGCAACTGTCTCTCTGCTACCCTGGTGTTAACAACCAATGGTCTTCTCCATTCAACATCTCCAACGTTGGCAATGTTCACGTCAAGCTCTCCAAGGCTGGACAGCGCCAGAAGCTTGTTCGTGTGGACATCCTGATGGAAGCAGCAACAATCTTCATTCACGTCAGCGTTGAGAACAAGCATTGGCCATTCTCGTTCAAGAACATGAGCGACCAGGAGTTCCTGTACTGGCAAGCCAACCCGAATCTGGATGAGGACGAAGATGACCGCGGTTCTGGCTTTAGACCAATTAGATACCGCCTACCTCCTAGGAGCATCATGCCATATGCATGGGATTTCCCGGCTGCAAAGAATAAGGAAATCGTCATCAGCGCCAACGGAAGGGAGCGTCACGTCAAGCTTGCCGAGATTGGACCTCTCATTCCATTCAAGATACCACCTGGCCAAGAACGAGGCGGCATGAAGGTTATTGATCTGAACGTCGTTGCAGCAGGTCCCACACAAACTCTCGAGGTATCGAACTACAAGCCATCTAAGAGTATGTACAAGCAAAAGTCTGCTGGCACGTCTTCCTCCGCTACTGGATTTGAAGTCAAGGACATGGACACCGACGTCACTTTCAAGGCGCAGCTACGACTTGCTGGTATCGGCATATCACTAGTCAATCGTCATCTGAAGGAGTTAGTGTATGTCACACTACGCGACATCGAGCTGAAGTACTCCGACTCGCCGCTCTACCAGATGGTCAACATGCAAGTCAAGTGGATTCAAATCGACAACCAACTCTATGGTGGCATCTTCCCCATCATCTTCTACCCTAGTGTCGTTCCAAAGACAGGCAAGGAGATGGAGGCACATCCCATCTTCCAGACGACAATCACCAAGGTCAAGGACGATTCGTACGGTGTACTTTACATCAAGTACTTCACATTCCTCCTCCAGCAAATGACCATCGAAATTGATGAGGACTTCATCTTCGCTATGATCGACTTCGCGAACATACCTGGCGCTTCCTGGTCTGAGGAGAAGCAGGGCAAGCTGTGGGATGACAATCTTAGCATACCAGAGCCAAAACAAGAGCAATCTGGTCAGGATGTCTACTTTGAGCTGCTCCATCTGCAGCCCATGCAGATTGATCTGTCGTTCGTTCGAACAGAACGCATCAACGCCGAGGACACCATGAGCACTTCCAACCCATTTATGTTCGCTGTCAACGTACTCACCATGTCGATCGGCAATGTCAACGATGCGCCGGTGCGATACAACTCCTTGATGTTGGAGAATGCCCGCATCTCCACCACTGCATTGATCAACAACATCAAGAATCATTACGTTCAAGAATCTTTGCGACAAGTGCACGTCATCATCGGATCTGCTGACTTCCTTGGCAACCCAGTCGGCCTATTCAACAACATCAGCTCTGGTGTCGCTGACATTTTCTACGAGCCATACCAAGGACTTGTCAAATCGGATCGTCCGGAGGATCTCGGTATCGGTATCGCAAAGGGTGCATCAAGCTTCGTCAAGAAGTCCGTCTTCGGATTCTCGGACAGTATGGCCAAGTTCACTGGCAGCATGTCAAAGGGACTTTCTGCAGCAACACTGGACAAGGAGTTCCAGGACCAGCGTCGCATGTCGCGATCTCGTAACAGGCCTAAGCATGCCCTCTACGGCATAACATCTGGTGGAAATGCCTTTGCTAGCAGTCTTGCCAGCGGTCTTGGTGGTCTTGCTCGCCACCCTATTCAAGGAGCGGAGAAGGAAGGTGCTCTCGGTTTCGTCAAAGGAGTCGGCAAAGGACTGCTGGGCGTACCAACCAAGGCCGCCATTGGCGCCTTCGACCTTGCTTCCAACATGGCAGAAGGCGTCCGCAACACAACCACCGTCTTCGACCAAGAAGGCCTCGATCGCGTTCGTCTCACCCGCTTCATTGGCACCGACGGCATCGTTCGGCCATACTCCCAACGCGAAGCTCTCGGTCAGTTCTGGCTCAAGACACTCGACAACGGCAAGTACTTCAACGAAGACTACATTGCGCATCTTGAACTCCAGAACAAGGAGATGCTCGTCATGCTCACGTACAATGGCCTTATGATGGTGCGGACGAAGAAGCTGCAGACAGAATGGGATGTACCACTCAAAGACGTGCAGACTATTAGTAAAGAGAGGACAGGGCTGGGGATTACGCTCAAGGGAGGGACGAATGGACCGTTTATCCCTGTGAGTGATGAGGGAAGTCGGAATTGGTTTTATCGACAGGTTGCTGTAGGGGTCAATGCTTATAACGATCGGTGGAATGCGAAGGGTTGATTGGGATGAGTGAAAGGTTGGGAGTGGAGGTGTTTTCCAAGATGTTTGACAGGAAGAGACGCGGAGTAGAAGCGTTCCTTCAATGAGGTTTATGAGTACATGGCATAGCGTGGGTTCAGAATGGGCTTTCTGTTTCGATTCGGCGACCTATAATGTTTACTCTTTCTATGATGAGCTTGATGAATGAGATATTCTTTTCTACAATAATGTCGCCTGATGGTGATGGGTGCGGGTCCGCTCTGAGAACTTTCAACATGGCCATTCTGAGCATATGGCAGCATCATCATGTGCGGAATCGATTCATGAACCTTCCTGCGATGTAATTACAAGGCCGCCTAGCTTTATCGAGATGCAACGATGGTTTGCGTCATCTGGTGCTGTGTCCACGGTGTTGACTTATCATTATCGCCGGGCTAGAGCGAGACTGCGCCGAGCTATGTTCGAGTCGATGCGATCGCATGGAAAGACCCACCACGCAAAGGCACATTTTGTCTCATTGTGACAGACTCGTCGCAAGTATTTACGGGTCACGGCACCGTTGAGATCCACATGCGACCGCGATGCCGAAGCATGGCCGGCGATATGATGTAAACAGCGTGACGTCACACTGGCGTCGCGCGTCAACTTGCGGGGGAAAGCTTAAGCTTGCAGCTGCAATCGCAGTTACAGAGCGCTATCTTGCTCATTTCCTCGTTACTTCTCCTCCATATACCCTGCTCCTTGTCCTGTGTACATTACGACTTTGCTTCTGCATCTCTCTTGCTTTTCATTACCCCATATTGCCTCTCTTCGATAATTTAATATGCTTCGCAACGGTGCGTCGCGCCTCGCGCTGAGATCGGTAGCCGCGCCCAAGTCGGCACGACCGGCTGCAAGTTTCACCCGCACAACACCTCAACTACAATGGGCAACACAATTTGGTTCCTTGGCTGCGAGGAGACCACAATTAGCACAGGCGACCGCAGTACAGCTGAAGCCGGCCTCTGCAATCTTGCGCCGAAGCCTTGCTGATAAGACATTGACGGAAGGGCAAAAGCAGGCGGAGAGCAGATATGCACATGAGGAGATTAAGCCCACTCCAGAGACCGTGTCTAGCACCAGTTCCACACATCCCATGTTCTCCGAAGTTGGGGCAGAACAGCCACAAAATGAGGTGGACATGATGGCGGGCGTGAAGCACGATGTGGTATGCACACGATACTCTCCACGGTCTTTCTGAACCCGGCATGCTAACATACAGCAGCATACCATCAAAGATACATTTTCCCTTGCTAGTGTCCCACGAGAAGCATACTACATGGGCCTTGCCGGCACACTTCCCTACCTTGCAACCTCCATCTCCACCGTCTACCTATCCTGGGAACTCAACCACAGCGTCGCTGGCTATGGCATGATTTTCTCTGAGAAGAATGCCGCGTATCTCCTCACTCTAATTGAGCCCCTGCAAATCGGATACGGAGCGTCCATCCTGAGTTTCCTCGGCGCCATTCATTGGGGACTTGAATGGGCTGGCTACGGTGGCTACCAGGGATATAAGCGTTATGCTATTGGTGTTGTGGCACCCATGGTAGCTTGGTCGACATTGCTCATGCCGGTTGAGGGCGCGCTGATTTCGCAATTCTTGGGTTTCGTTGCGCTGTACTACGTTGATACTCGTAAGTCTAGATCTGTTTCTCTTGTCCGTGAAACTGTACTGATACCGAACATAGGCGCAACATACCGTGGCTGGACACCCAACTGGTACGCCGTGTACCGCTTTGTCCTTACCATGATCGTCGGTGCTAGTATTGTCCTTACCCTTATCGGCCGCAGCGAGCTTCCCGAGCACATTCCTGGATCTGTTGATAGGGCCAAGGTCTTCAAGGAGGAAGGCTCATCTGAGGAGAGGCTGGCTGAGCACGAAGAGGCGGCTGCGGAGAAGAAGAAGCACGCTGCGCGCAGCGACAACAGGGGTGAGAAATAAGCAGGAAGAAGAGCTCGGCTGAGGCGATGAACATTTCTTTTATCTGTAAAGGCGTTCCTGGCGAGGAGGCCATGATTGTGCTTTCATCGTGTATATAATTCAGAGTACCCTGCTATGGCGTGTCATATCTCGAAACAAAGTTATCCAATTGCTTGTCTTGCCTGCTAGTCTTGTTAGTTCACAATGCGAGTCTTGCGCATGTGAGAATGGTCCACCGACGCGACTCGCGCGCCCCAATGGCAACTGTGGCACCTCCGCCCTTGGCTCCGCACTTTGCGCACATGCTCCCATCGTCATCGCTCACAAGCTGGCCACATCCCACCAGTCCAATACCTTATCACCTCGGCCATTTTACCTACCATGCTATGAACATTACCAGTCGAATCAACTCTCTCACTCTGCTTCTTCTTCTCTTTTCAACGCGATGATCTCCTCGGGCTTCACAAACGCGCCCGTGACACAATTCCTCGTCTTCGGCACCGTCATTGGCGCGCTACTGGCTACGATTACGGATTCAAGATATTATTTGCATATTCAAGTCGTGCCGCATATTTGGCAGTATGGGCAGTTTTGGAGGTTTGCGGTTTGGCAGGTATGTGAGAGGTGGAAGAAGTGTATGAGAAAGAAGAAGAACAAGGCGGACGCTGACATGTTATCCAATAGCTGAGCTTCACAAATTCGACTGAAGTCCTCTTCGCAGTATTGACGTTTTACCAACTGCGTGTCGTGGAAAGGTTATGGGGGAGTAGGAAATTCGCTGTACGTTATCCCATCCACCTTCTCCTTCTTCTCTCTCTCTCTCTCTCTCTCTCTCTCTCTCTCTCTCTCTCTCTCTCTCT
>NW_026260269.1:0-25479 GCF_024291825.1 Alternaria postmessia
GTTTAAGAGCTCTAAACTGAACTGACTGATAAGACGAGAGCTCTAAACTGACACTGAACTGACTGCCAAGCAATCAGTCAGTCAGTCAGTCTCATCAGTTTGGATTGATTGTTAGCAACTCTGCGTACAAGGAGGCAGGTCAAATCCTTGTAGATTACTTCCATTGTTCACTGATTGTCCCCAGACCGAACTTTGCGAAACCACTGACGGCGTCCGAAGCTTCTCCGGTTATGTCCATCTGTAAGTGTCTTTGCACGGACTGCATATGAGATATATACTGATCTCGTACACCAACTTGCAGCCCGGCTGGAGCACTGGCCGATCTAGGTGTTGAGAACCAGACATATGAGATCAATACCTATTTTTGGTTTTTCGAATCCAGGAAAGACCCTGCCAATGCGCCTCTTTCCATTTGGATGAACGGTAGGTGGCCTACAAGGGATTCTTACAGTATTCGCTAACAGCTTCGAGGTGGACCGGGCTCCAGTTCTTTCGTCGGACTGTTGCGTGAAAACGGACCTTGCTTTATTGGCGCCGACTCTAATAGTACTTACCTCAACGAGTGGTCTTGGAATAATGAGGGTAAGATCAGCCAGATTACAAGATCTGATCTGTAAAGAACAAAAGCTGAAGAGTACAGTTAACATGCTTTACCTCGATCAACCCGTCCAAGTAGGCATGAGCTACGACAGTTTGGTGAATATCACCACTAATCTAGACACCGGCGATCTCGAAGTGGTAGATTTTGAGAACGGTCCTATCCCCTCACAAAACAACAGCTTCTACGTTGGCACCTATCCCAGTGAGAACTACAATCTCACCACCCGTGGCACGGAGAACTCTGCACGAGCTCTCTGGAACTTCGCCCAAGTCTGGTTTCAAGAATTTCCTGAACACAAGCCGAATGATGACAGAATCTCGATCGCAACTGAGTCGTACGGAGGTCGATACGGACCTGCTTTTGCGGCCTATTTCCAGGAGCAGAACGAGAAAATAGAGAATGGAACGTGGAGCGAAGCTGGTCAGACTCATCTTCTCCATCTCGATACTCTACTTATCATCAACGGCTGCATTGATCGCTACGTGCAGTGGCCAGCTTACCCGACCATGCAGTACAACAACACATACGGTATAAAGGCCGTCAATGAGTCGCGTTACGAAGAAGTGCTTGACAATCTGTACCGTGAAGGAGGATGTCTTGACCAAATTGAAGAGTGTCGCAACCTTAGTGTTGCCTACGACCCCACCAACCAAGGGTTCAACGAGACCGTCAACGAAGTATGCGAGGCTGCAGAGACATTCTGTTCCGAGACGATTCGCGATCCGTACTTCGACACCGACCTCAATTACTACGACATCTCTGCTCCTGGCGCGGCAACATTCCCACCTCCATGGTATCAGGGCTGGCTCAATCAGCCTCATGTGCAGCAGGGGCTAGGCGTGCCCTTGAACTGGACTCAGTCAAACTCTGCGGTATCGCGGGCATTCCGCGGCATTGGCGACTACCCACGTCCAGGCTGGAAGGAAGACTTGGCATACCTTCTCGAAGAAGGCATCAAGGTAACGCTGGTGTACGGCGACCGAGACTACGCCTGCAACTGTGAGTAGCACCCAGTAAGACTTTGATGTGAGACACGTACTGAGTTTGCATAATGAACACAGGGTATGGCGGTGAACTGCTCTCCCTCGCCATCCCTTACGACAACGCCACCTCGTTTGCGGATGCAGGGTATGCGCCTGTCATTGTCAACGACACCTATATTGGAGGTCAAGTGCGTCAGTACGGAAATCTGTCCTTCACACGCGTGTACGAAGCTGGCCACGAGGTACCAGCCTACCAACCCGAGACTGCGTACAGGATCTTTACACGTGCACTCTTCAACCGCGACATCAGCACCGGAAATGTTTCCACAACCGAAAATCCTGACTACGCAACCGAAGGGCCAAGCGACGTGTACAACATAACCAATGAACCAATCGTCGACGAAGGCACGCAGTGTTACGTTCTTGATCCCGGACAATGCACAGCGGAGCAGTGGGAGTCAGTCATGAACGGAACGGCTTTGGTGCGGAACTGGATTGTTGTAGACGCCAACACCAGCTACCTGTTCCCAGACCTAGTAGGCAACGGAACCTCCGGTAATGGGACTGCACCCTCGGCAACTGGCTTCCCTATGCCTACTTATACCGCAGCTGCGTCTGGAGGTCTTTCCACGAGTTTTTTGGGTAGTACGATCATTGCCGCAGCTGTAGGAGGCTTGATAATGCTATAGAAAACGCGAAAGGGGACTCATACCCTGCGTGCGCGAGTAAGATTGATGTCGAAGGCTTGCAATGTGTATTCGGCGAACGGATGCCTAAGCAGTGAACAGAATCCTCATCTTGTCGCTTCACAAATAGGTTCCGCAGCTATAAGTTCTTTCGCAATTGTCCTAGACGTTGATGAAACAACGACTTGAACCGAGCTAGCTGAGAACCTACCTCTTTCATGTATCGTGTTGTCTTCTGATGCAGTAGCTTCGCGTGACGTCATGACTGTCCAATATTACACCATGAATGCTTTTTCAGAGAATGGACGTGTCCGCTCAACGTCTTCAACTCGTTGCGTACTCCCCATAAAAAGAAAGAGAATTGGCAACCATGTCTCGCTCTACCTATACCGCGTTTCAAAGACACTTGATCTACTTCTCGACGCCTACATCTCCACCAAGGCTCACTTTCGGATCAGCTCTCCGTGCAGGCGTATCGATCGGTCTTGATTTTCCTGTCGCAGTCTTGCTGAGCCTGTCACTAAGGCTTATGTATGCGCCAGTTCCTTTCCTCTGGTCTCCCATCGTCGTGGACAATATTCCAACTTCAGCTCACCGCACTCAATTGAGCTCTGCAACGTTACCAAAAGGCAAAGCCGAATATACCTGCACCGAGCTTTTATCACTTCTTGATAGTAGCCCGGAAGAGAATGAGGGCAAAGGCTGGCTAAAACACAAGATCGACCAGGGCCATGTGATAGGGTTCTGGACGATGGCTGCAAATGCGAGAACACATGCTGTAAGCAGCGACGATGTCGCACGGTTCCAGCACGGAGAGTGGGAGAAGCCTGTCGCTCAGAGGAGGCGTGGAACGGATGACGTATTGCCGCTTTGGCGAGGCGGGCCAATTTGGGTGGGTGGTCACAGCTGGGCTGTATGGAAACTCTTGGGAGTGCGGGTTTACGAGGACAGGAAACAACAGTAGTTGGGGAACTTGCTCTGGTCACCGTGGCAGATACAGCGAGAGGATTACCCTTGGGGCGCTGGGTGTGGGGGGTTTTCGCGACAACTTGGTGTGACGGTTTTCGCATGTTCACGGCGAACGCTTATGTCAAGGCTTACATAGCATCGCAAACTGCGAAAGCTTTGTTGGCGGATCTAGACTCTTGCATGCGAAACCGAAACCCGCTTTTCTTTTGCCCGAAGAAACCGTTTTTGCGCACCTTAATATCATGAGATGGTGCCTTTGACAGCGGCCGAGGTTCGGCAGACCCGCTTTTCTTCGCTCTAACGACGCAATTCCGCGCTCACGTAAAGCTTTACAACCTGAACTATCAGCATGCAAATGTCGAGTACGTTAGGCGACAAGCTAGCTCGTAAAGCGCGTCGCTATGTATCTTGTAGGCAGATCTCCCTCTTCTTTGGAAAACGATATTGATTTTCACACGGACATTTTCTGCACCCGCGTCCAAACACGTCGGTAGTCGATCAGCACTGTCGCCATCGCGGTTCCATCTCGGAACGTGCAGCCAAAACAACTCAGGCGCGAAAATTGAAAGTCTTTCATCATCGCTCAGCTTCCAAGGACACGACTTAATACCTCCGAGCCGTCCCTTACGACTCAAAGACATTTGCAAGATCACATCCGACGAAATCCTTGCTTTGTCGTGTCCTCGAAGCGTCTAAGAATGGACGAGACCAGATTATCACCCGACCCAACGGTCGAGAAACTTTCTTCTCCTCCAGATAGCGACCTCGACTACAGTGATTCCCACGAAGACATGGATCGCCACAGCTCTCACGCCTCTGCGCACGCTTCTAAGCAGCACCAGGACCTGGAATTAGCGAAAACCAAGTCTATTGCAGAGACCATGTCTCCAATGCGCGAGATTCTCTTCGTCGGCCTGCTTTGTTCTGCTCAATTCGTCACTCAAGCAGGTCTCCTCGGTACCTTGAATATCCTGCACATCATCGGACCTGATCTTGGCATCACCGACCCTGGCATCTTGTCCTGGCTGATAGCAGGCTATTCACTAACGGTTGGCACTTTCATCCTTTTGTCCGGTCGATGTGGAGATCTGTTCGGATACAAGAACATGCTGATCGTGGGCTTTGTTTGGTTCGCTATCTGGAACATAGTGGCTGGATGCAGTGTGTACGTTGACGGGAATGGCGGCCAAGTGCTGTTCATCTTCTCACGTGTGTTGGGTGGCATCGGGCCAGCAATATTGCTGCCTAATGCACTCGGCCTCTTAGGCGCAACATACAATGAGGGAAGGAGGAAGGATATGGTTTTCTCGCTGTTTGGAGCATGCGCACCCGGCAAGTATTCTTTGATCGATTCCTTGGTATGCTTTCTAACGTTTTGTAGGTGGTGCTGTAGTCGGCGGGACATTCGCTGGGTTATGGTCGCTTTTGTGGTGGCCGTGGACCTTTTGGACGTTTGGCATTGCGCTCTTCTGCCTTGCCTCTTTGTCAATCTTCATTCTTCCCTCGGTGCCTCTTGATGCGGATGTTCGCAGTCTCTCCCATAGAGAGCGAATTCGCGAGCTTGACCTCCTCGGCGCAAGCGTGGGTATCACCGCCATGATATTATTCAACTTTGCCTGGAACCAAGCACCAGGCTTTGGATGGGAGCACCCGTACATCTACGTGTTGCTAATAATCGGCATTCTTTTGTTTCCGGTCTTCTTTTGGATAGAGATCAAAGTTGCCAAGAAGCCCCTCATCCCGTTCGACGTTCTTAGCACGGATGTCTCATTCGTGTTGACCTGCATAGCATGCGGCTGGGCTGCATTCGGTAAGTAACGACCTTACCAAAGTACGTGTAGGGGAAAATCTTATTGACAGCGAATGCAGGTATCTGGGTCTATTACTTCATCCAATTTCTCCAACAGCTGCGAGGCGACTCTCCTCTCCTGACGATGGCTCATCTCTGTCCTGTCGCAATTTCAGGCTTCATCGCCGCCGTTACCACCGGCCATGTCATCTCACGTATCGGTCCAGGATGGGTTATGCTCATCAGTATGCTTGCTTTCTTGACAGGTAGTATCCTCGTCGCTACACTGCCAATCGGCCAAGTGTATTGGGCGCAGACATTCGTCACCACGCTTATCATTCCATGGGGCATGGACATGAGCTTTCCTGCTGGCACACTGATTATGAGTAACGCTGTTGCTAAGAAACACCAAGGTATGGCGGCGAGCTTAGTCAACACCATCGTGAACTACAGTATCAGTATCGGGGTTGGCATTGCGGGCACAGTGGAGGTGCATGTCAACAATGGCGGAGCGACGGTCTCAGACAAACTGAGCGGCTATCGAGGTGCCATGTACGTTAGTGTCGGACTGAGCGGCATGGGTGTGGTGACAAGTTTGTTGTTCCTGCTCAAGATGCAACTGAGGGAGGGGAAAGCGCGAGCAAGGGACGTGTAATTGCGTTCTACCCATAGGAGAAGGCGACTGGTCGTACCTACCAGAGAAACACTGAGAGTTGTCAAGTTTGTAGCCTGTGTCTGCACCCCTTCCATGGATGAGCATGTGATTACGTCATCATGTGAGATTATCCCCGCCACCACTCTCGTCCTCATTCGCAAGCATCATGTCAGCCGTTCATCACCAGTCTAAGACACCAGCGCCACATTTAGTAGCCCAACTCATAAAAGCTTAGCAGTTCCGACTTCTTTCGGTGAAATTTGCGCTCGAGTTAGTTGCGGAGCCAATTTCCCTAGCTGACAGAGTATACAACAGTGTTTGCCTCTGCCCTGCAACTCACAAGAAGCGCGTTTTGTTACATACGACTTTCCGAAATATCTGCGCAACAGGTTGGAACAAAGTACTCACCACAACCGGCCTCGCGTTCATCTCACGCAGTACTCCAAGTGCTCTTCTGGTCCCATAATGGCGCTTCCATTCGACGCACCGATCCATAAGCTACCGGAGGAGCTGCTACTGCAGATCGCGACTCATCTTCCCGACTCGGCCGCACCCAGGTCTCTCAAAAGTCTATGTCTCACGTCTCGCAAGTTCCGTGCGGCTGGGCAGGAGGTTCTGCATACTGTAGCGAAGCTATCGATCTCCTGTGGCTGTCACTCCAAGATAAACCCTCTTCTGAGGCTCCTTCGTACGCTCTTCGATCGCCCTGATCTTGCAACCCAAGTGAAAAGCTTACGCATCAGAACTGTACGCAAGAGTGTCGCAAAGATCTGTGAAGAGCAAGGATTTAGCCTTGCGCCGTTGCGCACGCGAAGTTTAGCAAGGCTGGAAGAACTAGGCTACAAGAAGCATCCCTGGCATAAAACGATTCAAAACTCGATTGAGTCAGGGTTTGCTGGGATTTTACTTTTACTCCTTCCAAACCTCACACACCTCGAGTTCTGGGTCAAGGATCATCATCGAGGTCCGCCATCAAGCGAGTGCATATCGGGGCTTTTTGGGGGCATGTCCGCCCCTGACAGCATCGTCAACGGATGGGGTACTCTTCGTCATCTCACTACTAGTGATACACATCTGTTCAAGTCCGGGATCAATTTTGCTAGCCTGACAAGCTTGGACCTGAAAACGATTTCCATTGGCACCATTCTGCGTCTCAACGGACCTGGATGTCTGGAGGGTGCCGAGAACCTTGAGGACCTAGCTTTGACTGTATCGGTACATTTTGCTGATCGTCTCCTCATCGAAAAGGCCGAAATACAACTTGGTGATCTTTTCGACGCACTCGGTTGCGTTCAGCTTCGAAGCCTCAAGATACTACTGTAAGACCACACATTTGCCTTTTGCGGTAAACATGCTAAGCTCTCACTCTTGCAGTATCAATGACGGCTACCACATTGGTGATGACTTGAATACGCAGCTTGAAGGAGGCTACTTCATGGATCAATTGAATAGCATGAAAAGCACCTTAGAGACGCTTGCTATCACGCTTGAAATAACCGATGATGACTCAGAGCTCGAGTGGCTGCTCGATATGATAACAAGTCCGAAGGATTCACTTAAGCACTTCGACGTCTTGAGACATCTCGTCCTTCCGCAAGCATTCCTCTTTGCTGTCGGATCCATGCCTTGGGAGAGCAAATCCTGCCGACCAAAGGATTTGCCACCCAAGCTAGAGACACTAGAGATCTATTATCCTAGCGAAGAAGTTGAGAATTGGGTGGCAGGCTTCGTGTCGGCGGATACTGACGACGCCAAGCCGCCTCCGGTTCTCAAAGAGATCACCTTGACTTGTCGAGACGAAGTTGGTGCACCAGCCTCGTATTTCTCCAGCGAAGTTGACAAGATCTGGTGGGAGCTAGCAACGGACCTTGGAATTGATTCGTATACGTACTGTCAGATTCAAGAGCATAGATCTAACTTGGCAGAGTCATGGTATAAAGGAAGCCTAGACACAGCCGCTAGTGAAGAAGACCAGGATGAAGAGGAGGAGGAGGAGTGGAACAATGACACCGATAGCGATAAGCCTGAGGGTGACGACGATATGCCAGATCTCACCCATTTGGCGGACCATATCCCAGAATCTATTGAAACTGTGGACTAGACGGGACAGAATCTTAGTGGTTGAAGACATGGCCGTGATATGTTATCACGCATGACTAGCGTACGGATTCGTGGGTCTAGAAGCTCATTGGAGAGTTGGCGGCGTTCATGCAGGTTCCCGGTCAGCGATACGAACCGAACTTCGACCCACCCTCTATACATAGCCGAGATAGTTCTGCATGCATCCAATATTGGACACTACGCCTGCTGAGGACTATAGTAGTTTAGATTAACCAGTTGCGTCCCATAGTAACAGCGGAGTCCGAATACCCGGTCCGGTCTTGGAGCGCGTGCTGCCAGGCTCTCGTTATGCAGCTAGTATGCACGCTAATATATCCCACAGCCAGAGTATACAACCAACCTGGAGCAAGCAGTGCTATACCTATCGCTAAGGTAGGCTGCGAGACTCTCATCGCCACATGGCGTTCTTTACGAGAACAAATATTTCATATTCCACCATTGCCCTAGTTCGGTGCCGTCGTAACTTGGCGATGGCTACCATATGTCTATGTTTAGACATGAGTGTGTTATGGACAGGCTTTGCACTGGAACCACTGGATTTGTTGTCGTTGGATGTGTGTCACACCGTGCTTGCAAAGCCGGGTGAAGAACCAATGCGAAACACGCGATGCTGATGGGCTTAGGGCGTCGCGTAAGCTGACCAGCGCTTGGGACTTCGTCGAGAGCTATAAGTTGAGAGGCCTTCCCATCACAAGACTCACATCAGCATCAGATAAGCTAAACTCGTCTACGCTGGTTCAATATGGGATTCACGTTCTCTATATCAGCGATTCTCATCGCATCCGCAATCTTCGTTGGTCTTGTCGATTCTGCCTCTATTGCTATCAGCCGCTCCGGATGGACCGCCACGTCGGACAGTTTCCAGGCTGGTAATGAGCCTTATCGAGCGCTCGATGGGAATGGAACAAGCTTCTGGCACTCCAAGTATGAGCCCGCCCCTGTTGACCCTCTGCCTAACTGGATAATTGTCGACATGAAATCGTCATATAATGTGAACGCAGTCAGCCTGCAACCGCGTCCGAGTGACAACGCGAACGGCAGAATTGGAGGTCACAAGATTGAAGTCAGTTCCGACAACACAAGCTGGCAGATCGCCGCTGTTGGTACATACAACAACGATGCATCCACGAAGAAAACCTTCTTTGTCCCAAGACCAGCGCGGTATATAAGAATTACTGCAACGTCCGAAGCGCAGAACAACGTCAATCAGTGGACGGCCATCGCTGAAATCAACATCTTTGAAGACACAACATACGCCCCACCAGCAGCAGGCAAGGGCTTGTGGGAAAAGACCGTGAATTTTCCGCTCATACCGGCAGCTGCGGCATTGCTTCCAAACGGGAAAGTGCTGATGTGGTCGGCGTTCGCGAAAGACAACTTCGGTGGCCAAAGAGGTTTCACTCAAACGGGAATCTACGATCCTGCTACAGGCGAGTCCACGCAATTGGAAGTATCGAACACACAACACGACATGTTTTGCCCCGGCATCTCAATGGACTTCAACGGTCGGGTCATTGTCACGGGTGGCAGCGACGCGGCGAAGACCAGTGTCTATGACCCATTAGAAGGAGCATGGAATCCAGGAAGTAACATGCGTATAGCTAGGGGATATCAATCCACTACTACGTGCTCGGATGGACGCATTTTCAACATTGGCGGCTCTTGGAGCGGAGGAACTGGTGGCAAGAATGGAGAAATATACAACCCCACTTCGAATGCATGGACCCTGTTGCAGAACGCTCTTGTCAGTCCCATGCTTACGGCCGATCGTGGTGGCGTATGGCGTTCAGACAATCATGCCTGGCTTTTCGGGTAAGTGGTGCGCATGCTTGGTATCGTTCGTCAAAATGACAAAATCTAGCTGGAAAAACCAATCAGTCTTTCAAGCTGGGCCTTCTATCGCAATGAACTGGTACGACACTGTTGGAGCTGGTAGCACCACAGGTGCTGGAAACCGTTTGGACGATGGGCACGCTATGAATGGGAACGCTGTTATGTTTGACGCCACAGCCGGAAAGATACTCACGGCAGGAGGGGCTGCAGACTATGAGAACAGGTATGGAAATCAATGCTGAAGACCGTGGGCCATGTGCATGCTAACGGCGACCCCGCTTAGTGACGGACGAACGAATGCGTATGTTGTCACCATTAGTACACCCAAGACAAATCCGACTGTTACGAAGACACAGCCTATGATGTATGCGCGTGGTTTCGCCAATAGTGTGGTATTGCCCGATGGCACCGTTTTTGTTACGGGCGGACAATCGCGACTCCAACCGTTTAGGGACGATACGGCACAGCTTACGCCTGAACTCTGGGATCCCGCAACTGGGAGATGGACACAGCTCAACCCCATGCAGATTCCGCGAACATACCACTCGGTTGCGATTCTTCTTCCAGATGCAACGATTTTCACCGGCGGTGGTGGTTTGTGTGGTCCATGCACACAGTACGGTGGGGTACCAGAAAGTAACCACTTCGACGCCGAAATCTTCTTACCACCTTACCTTCTGAACACTGATGGAACAAGACGTGTTCGCCCTGTCATAAGTACCGTAGCGTCTAGCGTTAGAATAGGTGCAACCTTAAGCATCACAACGACGGGAGTTGTGACGAGGTTCTCGCTGGTCAGGTTCGGCACAGCAACTCACACAGTCAACACAGATCAGAGAAGGATCCCATTAACATCTACGGGAAGTGGCACTAGTTATACTGTGACTGTTCCAAGCGATCCGGGGGTAGCATTACCAGGGTTTTGGTTGTTGTTTGCGATCGACTCTAGCGGCACACCTAGCGTAGGCAAGACTATTAAGCTAGTAGTGTAGAGCTAGAAGTCTACATTAGACATATAGATTTAAAGTGTTTTTTTTTACCCTACTTGTAGAGTCCCTAAGGATGTAATATATAAGATAGAAGTATAAATACAATTAGCTAAACTAGAAACACTTGTAATTAGCTATAGTTGTAATTATAGTAATTTAAGAGGTTAATATTATATAAAAAACCTTATAGTATAGCGTTTTAAACTTATAAAAAGTTTATAATATATATAATTATAAAGTATTTTTTTTTCTATCTTTTTATTCGTAGATATATATCTATTTTTCTACTAATCTAGATATACTAAAAAGATTAATTTCTTTTTATATAATATTAAAACTATATATAATATTAAACTAGCGTTACAAAAGCTATATAATATTAGATATATAGCAATTATAAGTTTTAATATTACTTGTATATATATATAGCTCTAATCTATACTAAAGAACGTACTACAACCTAGTTCTAAGTAAATATATATATATATATATATATAAGTAATATATTTAAGAGAGATATATATTTTTAGAGTAAAGTAGTATAGAAGATAATATATAAATATAGATTAGGAATACTTCTAAAAACTTAGAACTGTAATAATTACTTATAAGTTAAAACTAGATTTAGTAATATAGATAACGTACGAGTAATATAATATAAGTATAAGACTATTATATTATACTATATTATATTATAGTAGAAGTGTAACTTTAAATACTTATATAGCTTTACTATATATGTCTATATATATACTTATTTAGAAATATTAAAGATAATAAATAAAGCTATAAAACTCTAGCGCTTAATATTATTATTAAGATAAAAAGAGTACTTTTTAAAACTTTATAATATAATTAAATACATTAATTATAACTTAGTAGGTTTATATTCAATAGATATTAATAACTATAGTTAATAGTAGGTGATAAGAGATTTAAACTATAAAATTTAAACTTTAAAAAATACTAAAATATAACCTTTAAAATTCTCTTTTTAACTTTAATACTTTAATATCTTAAGCTCTATTATTATACTTGTTCTTACTATTTTTAATATAGAGTATATTATTATATATAATAGAACTATAACTACTAAAGGCTAAGTATTCAAGAACTTAGTAGTAACTACAAGTAAAACTATAATTGAAGCTGCTATTAAATATAGTAATTACTTAGTTATTACTAATACAACCTGTTTTACTAGTAACTTATATTACTAGTTCTAAGACTATATATACTCTTTTAGTATTGTCTATTAGTATACTAGTAAAAAGTTTAGTAAAATACTTAGTAGAGATATAAGTATAGTAAATAGGTTTCTTACTCTAAACTAAAATATCTAAGTATAGTAGTTATATAATAAGTATTTAGCTTAGGTTACAATAACTCTTAAGTATAAAGACTACTATATATAGATATTTTCTATAAATCTTTCTGCTTAATACGCCTAGATAGACAGCTTAGATATACTAATATATATCACTTCTTCTACCTTTTTATTTTTATTCTGCTACTAACCTTTTATTTATTATATTTAGCTTACTTATATACGTTAACTATTTTTTAAAGCTTATTTAGCTTATCTATATATATAACTAGCTAGCTAGTTTAATTAATGTATTTAAGAGGCGGATAACTAAAAAAAGAAAAGTAAAAATAATGAAAAGTATAGTAGTAGAGTTGGTTAAGCTGTAAGTAATTATAAAGTTACTTAATTTAATTTTAGAAAGTTAAGAAAGATATTAACTATATACTATTTTTCTAACTAAGTAGGTATTCTTCTAACTAGCTTAGGTAATAAAGTATATTAGGTATAATTTATTACTATTATACTTATATTTACATCCTTAACACGCTTAGAAGAATAATAGCTTAACTATACTAATTACTAATACTACTTCTGTCTTTCTATCTCTATCCTTCTACTATCTACTTATTAGTTATATCTAACTTGCCTACGTAAGCTATCTCTAAAGCGTTCTTAATTTGTATACACGCGCGTAATTAGTTAATTTAATTAGTTTATTTAGAAAGAAGACAAGAACAAATATAAAGATAAAAATAAAAATAAAAAAGATTTATAAAAGCAGAGGAGCTTTATTTAAAAGTAATTAAAGAAGTACTTAACTTAGTTCTAATAATTTATAGAAGACTAGAACTATAAGCTATTTTTTAAGCTATATAGGTATATTTAAGATACCCTTTCTTTTATAGCTATAAGTTATTAGTCTTTAACTTTATTACGTAAAAGTATAACAGCTTTTATTACAAATAACTACGTTCCTACTACTTAGTATATAATAAGTTACGTTCTTTTTTAATAGCTTTAGCTAGCAGTAACATATAAAGATAATTATAAGCTAGAAGTCTAAAAAGAATTAGTAATATTAAGTTCTTCTATAGGTCTAGAATAAAGCAAATATAGATTTAAAAGTATTTTTTTAGTATTCTATACCTCTAGGTATATAAAGTACTAGTAAAGTATTATTACTATAATAAAAATAGTATTAGAGTAGAAATTGCTATAAGTAATAGCTATTCTAGAGAGATAGATTTAGATATATTAGTTAATAACTATAGATATAATTATAGATACAAATATAATTATAGATATAAAATTAATACTCTATTATAAGTCTAGAAGTATGGGAATATTATATACTCTTTAAAGTCTGCTTATTAAGTCTGATACCTAAGTATATTACTAGGTTTTATAGGCTCTCTCTCTAAGTACTATAGTCTATCTCTCTAATATAACTTAGTAATAACAATATCACAACGCTATAGTCTAATAAGATTTCTTTTCTTACTTGTAATAGACTTACTTAGAGTTACTTAAAAGTCTCCTATAGTCTCTTTTTAGACAGCTATAATTATAACTAATACTAAATTAGAGAATATTAACTTTCTACTAAACTATAAAAATACTTAAACGTTATTATTCTTCAAATCTACTATATTCTATAGTATTAGCCTAGGTAAGATAAGCAACTAAATAATACATAATATAGCTAATTAGAGCAGGTTAACTTTTGTTTAAAGTATTTTCTACTTTATACTAAAACTACATTTTATCCTATTATATAACGCCTGCGCTACTAATAGATTAAAAGAATATAATATAAAGCTTAAGTTTAAATTACTTTAACTACGTTCTACTATAAAAAAACTTCTTTCTAGTATTAATTCGTTATAGATTCTAAGCAAAGAGTAAAATACTTAACACAGCTAAAATTACAGTATTATAACAGAATAGCAGTATACTTACAAGAGTAGAAGCTTTTAGACGCTTAATAAAAAAATATAAGAAAACTATATAGTAAGTCTATTCTTAATTATAGTATAGTTTTTATAATATTAATCTAATTCTATTATAGTTTTAGTTATAGTTATTACTAATTCTGTTAAGACTAGGCGGTTATTAGCTATAGTTTAATTATATATTATAATTAGCTTTATATTATAGAGAGTATACCTAAGTATAATAGTTAAGCGTAAGATATTAAAGTATAAAAGTTAAGAGAAGAATCTTTACATTAATATTTAAATATTTTTTAGAGTTTATATTCTCTAGTTTAAAAAGTACACTACTTACTAGAAACTTTAATAATAAATATCTTCTTAAGATTATACAACTTAACTATTATTAAGTTATTTAATTATATTACAGGGTTCTAGAAATACTCTTCTTATTTAACGTTAACGTTTACTACTAGAGTTTAATAGCTTTAGTTATAATCTATAAGAATTTGTAGATAAGTATATATATAGCTATATATATTAGAATTGAGTAAGTATTTATAAATACACTTCTACTATAATCTAATATAGTATAACTTAATAGCATCTTACCTACGTTTTATTACTAGTATATTAATTATATAAATAATCTAGAAATAAGCTTTATACTATAGTATTTTACTTGATTAATAATAAAGGCGTTAAAGTTCTAAGTAGTAAAGTAGCTATTCTAATATCCTTTTTAATATCTAGTGTCTAGAAGCTTCTACCTTCGTAAGTATACTACTGTTCTATTATAAGTCTATAATATACTAGCTGTGTTAAACACTTTACTTGATACTTATATTCTATAAAGAATTATTACTATAACGTAGTTGTTAAGATTCTAATAAAAAGTGAAAATTACTAAATATATATTATATAACTATAATTAGCTAGTTAATATTTATATACTTACTTAACTTACTTAGATACATACTATAAAGTATAAGTTAATACAAAAGACAAAAGTATATTTCTCTAGTATTAATATACTAGTTAAAGGTATCAAGATATATTAATTAAGATTAGCTATTTGAAACAGACCTTTTAAGCCTTTTAGTAATTTATAGTAAATAAAAAGCTATTAATATAGATTATCCTTAGTATTAGGTCTTTTTATAGGTTAAAAATATAGGTAATATAAGCTTTAAGCTATCTCTATACTCCTAAGTAGACAGAAAATAGAGTAGGCCTTAGTACTAGAAAGTATTTAATATTATTAAAGAACTTACTATACCTTATAGCAATAAAATAGAAAAAACTTTCTTTTGTCTTTTTTAATATTAGTCTAAAAGCTATTATTTTATTTACGTATAAGTAATAAGGTAAAAGTACAACGCTATTAAGTGATATAATATAATATTATAGTAGAAGTGTACTTCTTAATACTTACTTAGCCTTATTATATATATAGCTATATATATACTTGTCTAGAGGTTTTATTAATTATAGCTAAAGCTATAGATTTTATATAGAGTTGGTAAGCTACTATAAAGCTCTAGATAGTTACTATATAGCTTAATATTATAAGAAGAGTATAGCTGTGTTAGGAAGAACTATAGTTAATAGTAGGTAGCTAGAGTTTTAAACTATATAATTTAAATCTCAAAACAATATTTAAATATAAACTTAAATATCCTTTTCTTAGCTTCTATACTCTACTATGTTCTTCTTAATATATAGTAAGCTGTTATATATAACTATTTTATAGGTATAGGGCGATTAGTTATTAAGAGTCTTATAGTTAGCTTAACAACAACAATAATAATAACAATAATAAGTATAGACACTACGCTAACAGCCGCTAATTAATATAGTAAGAGTTAAGTTATCTTATGTATAGATTACTTTAGAAGTAACCTTAAGTACTAGATATAAGCTTATATGTAGCTAGTTAGCTTATTTAGGTTAAGTATAGAAGAGCTTAAAAGTAAGTTTAGTAAAAAACTATTTAAACTTAGACTTCTTCTTATTAGCACTATTCTTATACTAGCTAAGATAGATATAATTCTAGAAGACAAAGCCTTTACTTATACTTAAGATATATAAGTACAGTAGTTATATAATTTAGTTCTAGCTTATAGGGTAAGAACTGATAAGTAGAATAAGTACTTTAAAGACGTCCTTAATAGTCTATCTAATAGCTAGCTAAACTTTATTTATACTATTATTTAATTTCTAAGATAGGTATAATAAAAAGTTTTTATAAATACTAATAACGTAGTAGATAACTAATTTTCTAACTTAGACAGCTTAAAATATAATAATAAAGAACTTAAGTAGTCGCGTAACTAATATAGTTACCTTAGAGGCATACATAATCGAACTACTACTAAGCTATAGGTATTTGTAGTTACTTAGTAGTAATAGTAATTATAATTATAATAACAATAGCACTAGTGCTTGCGTTTATAATAAAGTAATTAATATAATATATACTATAATACTACTACTTAATCTTAGGGTAGTGTTAGTAATAGCTATAATAATAGGTACATCCTACTATATTACAACTATAGCAGCTTGTTGTGTAGGAGCAAAAAGTTAATATTTTAGCGTTAATAGAAACAGATATTCAAGTACACTAAGATCAGCTACTAATATTTCTTTGATAATATAATATAATATTATATACTAACATAGTTAAGTAATAATACATAATTTAGAAATACTATAGGCCCTGTTCCTAAGGCCTAGAAGGAATAACTACGTTTTACTAAAGAAAGAAACCTATTTTATAGTATTAATTAATTATAGATTGTAAGTATAGAGTAATGTGCTTAATATAGCTAATATTATAGGATTATACAATAGAATAGTAGTATGCTTACAAAGATAAAAGCCTCTAGACGCTAAATATTTAAAAAAAAAGAAGAAAAAAACAAAAACAAAACTTTATAATAACATAACATATAATAACTTTAAAACTCTTCGTACTTATAGATAATAAAAATAATATAGAGCTTAAATCTAATTTCCTGTTAGTATATAATACTTAGAAAAAGACAACTATTTATAAATTACTTAACTAAGGATTATAAGTACAAGATAAAGTACTTAATATAGCTAGTATTATAAGATTATAGTAACACAGTAGTATACCTATAGAGGTTAGAGCTTCTAGAGTTAGAATAGAATTATAAAAATTATTCTAATATCTAAAAGCTTTATAATAGCTATATTACTACTAACCTTTCTAAATAGGAGCTGTTATAACGCTAAACGCAATAGCTTATAATTAAAGCTTAGGATTTTCTTATTATATTACAAGAATTAGTTATAATACTATATTACTCTATTAATAATATTAGTATATATTAGTTGATGTTATAAGTACTAGTAGTTCTTCCTTGTAGTTTGATACTCTTTTGAAAATAATAACTCAATTATACTAGTATTTGATACTACTTTTATATTACTTTATATATTTTTTATTCTTTTAGTTATAGATAAGTAACTTATAAATACTATCTCTAAACTGTTATATAAACAGATATAATTAGTTCTTTTATTCAGATAATTCTTTTTAGAAATAAATATACTTCTATATAAAAGAACTTATATAAATAACAAGAGCTTATAATAGTAGAGTAGCTTTATTAATTAGTAATTAAAGAGTTCTCTAAGTTGCTTTCTAAAGATTAAACTAAACTAAAATTATTTTATTTTTTCTCTAGCTAGATATACGTTCTTGAGTTATTTTTTATTATATAACTATAGGCTACTAGCTTTAGGATCTACTATACAGAAGTGTAATACCCTTTACTTTATTACTACTACCTTCCTACTAATTTGTTAGTAAAAAAACTTTAAAAATAAGTATTGTAGCTAACGCTTACAACTTAGCGCGTAGAGCTTTAAGTTTATCTACTATACGCTACAATCCTTTAAAATACTTTATTATATAAGAATTTAAATATTAGTGCTAGAGACTACCTCTTTCTCTTTTAACGTAATTTGCTTTACTAAATAACTTAAGTATAGTAAAATCTATCACTACTTAATTTGTTTTTTATTTTAATTAACCTACTTAAAACTACTTATATATAGCTTTCTTAAGCTATATACACCTACGTAATTATTAAGCTAATTTAGTATATCTAATTAAGTAGAAAAAATAACAATTAAGACGTAGATTGTAAAAGCTTATATTAATAAGTTAGGATAAGCTATATTATACTAATTTAAGTAGATACTTAACTTAGTCTCTAAAGCTTACTAAAAGAATAAATATTATACTACTCTATTAATATTATAGACGTGCTACTTATAAGACGTAGGTATAACGCTATTAAGTAATATTATATCGTATTGTAGTAGAAGTTTACTATAAATAATTTACTAAGCTTTGCTATGTATATTTATATAAATACTTTTCTAACTATCTTATTAATAGTAACTATAGCTATAAAACTCTGGTGTTTAAGATTAATTCAAACAAAAAGAAAGTTTTTTAGGACCTTATAATATGCTAGTGTAATACGTGCTTAGTTAATACTAAGAAGTATATCCTTAGTGTTTTAGAAGTAGTTGCTATTTATCTATCCTTCTTTTATACAGCTATTATTAAGATATAATATACAATTCTTGCTTTTTAGACTTTATTTTAAATACTAGTAGCCTATATAAGTATTACTACACTTCTTTAGCTTTTATATATAAATGCATAACACCTGTATATCCTTCTCCTCTTAGCTGTGCTAAGGAGATGCATTAACATCCTTATAATAGTATTTTTATACACTTTAACACCTGTATAATAATATAATTAGATAGACTAATTATAACTTAGTATTTCTATTTTAAAGAAAATACTAATAACTATAGTTAATAGCAATGATACTGATTTTAGTTATATAGATTCTATATGGATCTCTATATCTAGAGATATATTATAACTTAGTATAGATGCTATAAAGTGTCTATAAATATCTAAGTTAACTTACTTTAATCTAATTTAAGTGTTAGATAGTAATAGTTAGCTTTATAGTAGATACTGTTTGAAAGATTATTAAGTAAGTAGTAATTTATCTTATATTATTATTCTAGATACAACAGGCAACTAAACATATATAATATAGCTAATTAAAGTAGAATAGCGTTTATGTAATTGTTTGCGCTACTAGCTTATAACATAATATACTACTATACTTTAATAGATCTTATATATAGCGTTTTGTTTGATTTAGCGTTTACAAGCTTATACTTTTATAACTATACTATTAAATTTCCTATAATACTATTATATTAGCTGTTTCAAGCACTTTACACTATGCCTATAATCTATAGTACATTAATAATAAAAAGTAGTTATCTTTTCTTTAGTAGAACGTAGTTATAGTAATATAAGCTTAACCTCTATATTATATTCCTTTAATCTATTAGTAGCGCAGGCGTTATATAATAGAATAAAATATTATTTTAGCATAAAGTAAAAAATACTTAGAAAAAAAGCTAATATACTTTAATCAGCTATATTATATATTATCTTACTAGTTATCTTGCCTAAGCTAATACTATAGAATATAGTAGATTTAAAGAATAATAACGTTTACGTATTCTTATAGTTTAGTCAATAGTTAATATTCTTTAATTTATTATTAATTATAATTATAGCTGTCTAGAAAAAAATTACAGAATACTTTTTAGTAACTCTTAGTATAGATATCAAACTTAAAAAAAAAGCCAATTAGACTATAAGGTTATAGTACTATTAGTGCTAAGTTATATTAAGAAAATAACTAATAGTACTAAATAGAAAACTTAGGAACTTTATAATATAAAACTTATTGAGTAGCTTTTTAAAGTATATAGCATATTTATACTCTTAAGACTATTAGTGCTAAGTATTACTTTTATACCTATAATTATATCTAAAATAATAGCTATAGTTATTAATACTTAAACCTAAGTCTATCTCTTTAATATAGCTGTTACTTATTATAATCTATACTTTTATAATTTTTTGTAAATAGTACTAAGACTTTATAGGTACTTTATATACCTAAAAAGATAAACTAATAAAAAAACGCTTAAAATTTATATTAGCTATATCTTTAAACTATAAAAGAACTTAATACTAGTAGTCTTTATTCGAATTAACGCTTATAAGCTTACTTACTTATTAGTACTAGCTAAAGCTACTAAAAAAATATATATCTTATTACTTATAGAGTAGTAAGAATATAGTAGTCTATAATTAAAGTTATCACGCTTTTATATAATAAAGTCTAGAGCTAATAACTTAAAGCTAAAAAAAAAAATACTTCTAAAACCTATATATAGCTAAAAAGAATAGTATATAGTTCTAGTCTTTCTCAAGCTTTAAAAAGTAAGTTAAGTACTTTCTTAATTACTTATAAATAAAGGTACTCTACTATTATAAGTACATTCTATCTCTTCTTTTATATCCTTCTATACAAATTAGCTAACTAAATACGCGTATATATATAAATTAAGAAAGCTTTAGAGATAGTATATATAAGTAATTTAGATATAACTAATAAGTAGATTATAAAAAGATAGAAGTAGTATTGAGACTGGTATAGTTAATCTGTTTTCTATCTAAGCGTGTTAGGCAGAAGAGATAGCTAGTACTTATAATATTAATATAGATGTAGATTTATAAGTAATAAAGCAATATAGTATTATACGCAATTCTAATAGTGTAACATGAGAGGCTTAAGCTCTAAGTGCTTTACTTTGTATTATTATTATTCTTATGCCTATTAAGATATTAGTAATAATTAAGCTGTTATAGGATCTTTACTAGTATATCTACTTATTAATAGTTGTATCTATCAGAACTAAAACTATACTTATAAAGTCGAATTAGTTTAAGTAATATTTAACTTACCTTTATAGTCTACAATAGTAAGGTTTAAATAGTTTAGTATATTATAGTAATTACTATAAGTCTAATTTATAACTTTTTTTAAAACTAAATTTACTTATAAGCTCTCTTAAAATAAGCTTTAAAAAGTAAAGCTTTTGCTAAATAAGGTTTATATTTATTTTTGCAGATTAAATTATAAAAAGCTTAGAATAAAGATAATAAGATTAATTCTTGCTAAGATATAACTAACTTCAGGCATTATTTTGACTATTATTATTATTATAATAGAACCAGTTAGTATACTAAGTAATTTAAGAAATCTCTAAATAACTCCTTTAAAGATACTTATAGTTGCAATTAGTATTTTTTGTTACTAATACCTAGATTTATAAGCTTAAGATTATCTTTTATAAATCTCTTACGTTTGTATTTAAATAGCTTATAGAAGTATATAACAAGAATAAAATAGCTTAAAGAATCTAAAACTTTAGTAGTTCTAAAACATTCTATACAATACGCTATTGCAAGTTATAGTTTTAGGTAATAAGTTACTAGATATAAAAGACACTAAACCTAAGTATACTAATAATACTTTATATTAGAGTCTGGAAGTTAAGTAAAGTATATTTAAGTAGGTAACATTACAATATTTCTAAAGATTTATTTACTATAATTTTAACTCTTAATTACTTACTATTAACTATAGTTCCTTTTATTAAACTATACTGTTCTTTTTATATTAAGCTTTACAGTAACTATCTAGAGCTAAGAATACTTTAGTAGCTCTCTAAAACAATATAAAACTTATAGCTATAGCTATACTCTAAAAACCTTTTAAGTAAGTATTTATATAACTATATATAGTAAAACTAAGTAAGTATTTATAAATACTCTTCTACTATAATATAGTATAGTACAGCTTACTAGTATTGTATCTAGGTCTTATTACTAGTATATCTATAATATTAATAACAATAAGTTACTTTAATCTTTTAGAAAGTTTTTTAGTAAGTAATTTACATAGCTTTTTTAAGGAGAATATTTAAGATTATTAAATGTTCATTACTAAATAACCTTGTAAGTACTTACATCTAATAGATATATTTAAATATATACTTATCTAAGTAATTAAAGCTTTATTACTACTAATTTCTTCTTTTAAGTATAAAAATAACAATACTACTAAATATAGTACTTAGCGCTTAGCACTTTAAGCTTAGACCTTAGACTCTTTATGCTCTATCCTTATAACTATTAATAAAATTATATTACAATTTTCTAATATATTAATATAGATATAGTAAATAATATATACGTTTTCTTTTTCTAACCTTGCACGCTTTACTAGATAACGTTTTTTTATCTACCTATCTTTTTAAGCGTCTACAGGCTTCTTCTTTAATAGGTATATAGCCATTTTTTCTCAATACTATAAGCTTAGCTATATTCACTATTTTACTCTTTACTTATAATCTTTAATAAATTAGTACTAGAAAGCAGATCTTTCTGTTTATGTTCTTAGTAGAATATAAGTATAGTATTTTATAATAGAGCTCTATATTATATCTTCTTAATCTATTAGTAGTGTAGGTGTTATAACTATAAAACGTTGTTTAGGTGTAAGTGTAGAGTAAAAAGTACTTAGAAAAACTATTAACCTACTCTATTTAGCTATGTTATATATAGTTCTATTACCTATCTTGCTTAGGCTGGTACTATAGTACTAAGTAGACTTAACTATTAAAGAAAGATAACGTTTACGTATTATTATAGTTAATACTAGATAATTAAACTATACTTATTAATTACTAATTAAACCTTTTTACATTCTACTATTTAAAGCTATCTATATTTGCTTTTCTAAAACTATATAGGTGCGTATAATTAGCTAGTCTATAGAATTAACTGTCTAGATAAAGAATAAAGAGATAGAAAAAAAAGTATATAGAGTATTATAAGCATATTACTATTCTATTATAAATCTATAATCTTAGCTATATTAAGTATTCTATCTATTACTTATAATGTATAATAAATTAATACTAGATAGTAGTTATTATCTTTAGTAGAACGTAGTTACAGTATTTTTAAATTAACTTCTATATAATTTCTTTTAAGCTTAGTAGTAGCGTAGACATTATACTTGCCAAATGTTAGTTTAGTATAGGATAGAATATACTTAGAAAACTATTAACTTGCTTTAGTTAGCTATATTATATATAATTTAGTTACTTATTCTACCTAGAATAATACTATAGATCTAAGTGGTCTTAGAACAATATTTACGTAATTTATAGTAAAAGAGTTGAAAGCTTTACTATTTTAATATATTTTATAAGTTATAAAAGCTACCTAAAGAAGTTTTTAAATAGCTAAGAATCTTAAACAAAAATAAATATAAGGTATTCTAAACCCTACTCTAAATCGTTTAAAGTAAATTTAGTTAAATAAAGTTATTAAAGTATAAGAGTATAATATTATTATAGCTAAGTTATATTTATAAGGTAAACTATACTACTTAGAAAAAAAGAACTTAAACACTTTATAATATTAGTTTTACTTTTTGAACTCTTAAATATATCTATCTTACTTATCTCTCTAAGATTATTAGTGCTATGTATTACTATTATATCTATAATTATATCTATACTTATATTCATAATTATATTTAATCTTATACCTATTTATTATACTAAAGATAAGCTACTATATACGTAACTACCTGCATTATCTACTACTCTCTTTTATACCTTTAATAAAAATACTATTTACTAGCTAGTGCTAAAGCTTTACTTATTTCTTATCTACTTAAAGGTATAATATATGCTTTGAGTTTATATTTAGTATATTCTAAACTTAATAGAAAACCTAATACTAGTAATTACCTTTAGTGTAATAGTATAAGAGATTTGTTAGTTATTACTTTAGATTTTAGTTTAAAGCTTTGCTTTATTACTAAAAGAAAAATATAAGAATATATTTTTCTTCGATAAAAAGATTTATAATTCTATAGTATAATATTAAAGGCTAAAACTAGTAGTTTATACTAGTAGAAGCTAGGTTATTTTATAAACAAATATACAGCTAAAGAGAAGAGTATATAGCTTTAGTTATTATTAAACTTTTAAAATAAAATAAAGTATTATCTTAACTTTTACTTAATCTTTTCTTTATTAAGTTAAATATCTTACTAAACTAATTACATACGTGTATATAAATTAAAGAAGCTTTAGAGCTAGTATATATAAGTAAGTATAACTAAGAAGTAGATAGTAAAAAAATAAGATAAAAGAAAAGAGGTAGTATTAAAGAGTAGTATAGTTAAGCTATAATCTATCTAAGCGTATTAGGTAGAAGAGATAGCTAGTATATGTAATATTACTAGAAGTATAGATATGTTAGTACTAAAGTAATATAGTGTTATACGTAATTCTAATAATACAATATAGAAAGTAGAAAATCTAAGCGCTAAGTACTACGTTTAGCCTTATTATTATTCTTATTTTTTTTATTATTATTAAGCGTCTAGAGGCTTCTACTTTTACAAGCATACTGCTATTCTGTTATAATACTCTAATTTTAGCTGTATTAAGCATTCTACCCTTTGCTTATAATCTATAATGAAGTAATACTAGAAAGTAGTTTTTTTTTTTTTTTTTTTTTTTTTTTTTTTTTAGTAGAACGTAGCTACAGTAATTTAAACTTAAGCTCTATATTATATCTTTTAAATCTACTAGTAGCGTAAGCGTTAAGTAATAGAACAAAATGTTATTTTAGTATAAAGTAAGAAGTAGCTAGAAAAACTATTAACTTAACGTAGTTGATAAGCGAGTAACGCACCTAAGCGAGTGACGCACTTTTGCTAAGACCTTACTAAAACCACGACTGCGCACGACAGTGCAGCACTGTACAGAACTGTAATTAGAAATTGTAACAGACTATTCTACTTAGAATCTACTACTACATCTTGCTTATATGTGCGCAAGTTGTGACTAGCCTCGCCGCAGCGTCTACAGCGTCTTTGCGACAGTTCGCCTACCTTAACGCGCACCCTCTTCTTCGCCTTCTTCCTATCGCTGCGCACGCTAAACTCCTTTAGAGTCGTTAGTTAAAGACCTTCCTCTACTATAAGGGCTCTCTCCTTCTGTACTTGCTTTCTTTTATATAATTTACGTTGCGTAGCGGCCTCGTTAGCTGCTTTAAGCTTAGCGATACGCTTTTGCGATAACACTAAAGCATGCGCTATTATCTCTGCGCCTTTAGAGAGGCTTTTCACCGCATTAACTATTAAAGTAGGCGAGCTATCTACATGCCTCTAAAACCTCTTAAGAACTAGCTTTGTTTAAGACTCTAGTTCTAGGGTATTGCTTAGAGTTTGCGACTACTAGAGACTGTTCTTAACAGTAGGTAATAGTAGAGTACGCAGGCGGACGTTAAGCATTAATATAACAGCGTCTAGATTAAATAGAACTAAGCTAGCGCCTTAAAAGCTTTCTAGGATATTGCTCTTTGTAATAGAGGCTTTGTAGGCGGCAATAAAGTATAGTAAGAACTCTGTTTTTGTAATGTAAGTAATCTTATTACGTATTAGCTTCTTAGCTTAGTACCTAAATGTTACACGGGGTTAGGCTATACTTCTCTAGGCTCGGTCCGTACTAAGGCGAGGTAGACTAAAGCGGTAGTCCGTGAGGTATCGTATGGAATGATCAGGTGGAAAAGAGTTATCGTTGTAACCA
>NW_026260270.1:0-25454 GCF_024291825.1 Alternaria postmessia
CAGTCTCAGTTCGCGATTCTAAAAAATGTCTTGGCAGTCAATCAGGTCAGTTCACTACCTCCAGACTGACAGTTTGAACCGCAAAGATGAACTGACAACTGACTGATTGACTGATAGCAACTCTGCAAGTATATGAGTCGAGTTTTAATGTCTCGAGTACATGGATCTGTGGAATTTTCAGTCGATATATCTCCGAGTCGATCAGACGAAGATTCGGAAAGCGACGACTCGGAAAGCGACGTCTCGGAAGGCTCAGGCTCAGACTCGGAAAGTGGAGGATTAGATAGCGGTTGGTATGAGAAAGCGTCTGGTAGGTTACTCATTTTCTTGATCAAGTTATCGGAAAGAATCAGCAGAACAGTTGTGAGAGGCTGGTGAGTGTCACAAGGCTACCTTTAAGTTTTTGATTACAGAACCGGTGAACCTGCAGCTGGGTGGCGGAGTTGTACGACTCGTCCAATCATCCTCATACATCTGCATTGTTCGCCTCATCAAGCAACTTGGCGTCTATCGTCGTGGACAGACTGCATGCCAACAACTGAGAACGCTGCTCAGGGTACGCGACTGCGTCCAGCAGCGCAGATCTCAGAGTTACTTGAACAGGAAGCCGTCTTGTGCGGCGGGGCAGTCTGATCCGTTCCACGACGGTCCAAAGTGACGTTTTACCCCAATCATCTTAGCCGTGCACCAGTCGCAGATCGCTAGCTTATTGGAGTCTGGTGCTGGAGCAGCTCCCAGCCAGCCAGTCAGCATCATTGCAATTTACCTGCAGTTGTTCATCTCTTCACGTACTGTAATCAACACTTTTTTTTAGAAACTGCCCGAATAGGTAATCATTACGTACGTGGGTGGGCAGCTGCCTCTGCATCCCTGTGTTCGCGATTCTTTGCTTTCAGCTGTGATCAACAGCCTTTTTGTAAGTTGCCTATCAAGGAAGTGAAGCTATTGGGACTAGTGCTTCTCGATATCAAGGATGTGGCTGTGCCTATTTTTAATGCTCGCGCTCCACTCGCTGATTCGACCGCGATTATTTTGAATCGGATAAATGTCACTGTGTTCATGATGTCTTGGACACGAAGTTATCCAGCTAAGCACTGATACCTGTCACATATAAGTATCGCACCACGATGGAGAGCCTGAGCTCGCTTTGTATCAACAGCACATGTGTGGTGCAGTGTCCACTCTGATGTCGAAGTGGTTGAAGTGGCCGTCACGTGCAAGCCCACCAAGTCTACCACGGATAGAACATGGCTTCTACAATTTAGACATAACAGATATGTGTCAGGTCCTGCGGCAACCGAATAATTGTGACGCGCAATTCACACCGCCACAGAAAAGTACTCCAAAGGTGTACACGAACTTTTGCACCATCATTATTGACCAACAAACCACTGCAAATGCCCCTAGGCCCATTGCCCCAGCTACGCGTAACTAGCCCACCCCATATACAGCACAGCCAGATTCTTCTCATCAGTAGCCTGCTGAATGAGCTCATTCACCGTCGCCTTGGTACTCAGCGTCTTGCTCAACTTCTTCTCCACCACACTCAACGCTCTGCCAGCCTCACCAGCCTGCTCTTCCTTCTCCCTCTTCTTGTTACTCTCATGCACCGTACCCGCTGCCGTTTCCTCCTGGCCCGACGGCGCAGGCGTACCTCCCGGCGCGACAGTCGTTGAGCGAGCCGTGCCATTCGCACCGGCAGTTTCTTGATTGGCTTCTTGCATGCGCTTCGCCTTGGTAGGCGTAACGCTCCAGTTGACGAGGGGATCGTATCGCAGGACGTTGAGTAGCGTCATGATGGATTCCCGTTCCTCGCGTAGTGTGTCCATGGTGAACTCGCAGCAGCGACGGAACACACCCTCCGTCTTCGTATAGCCCATACCGTCCACCAGGTCCCGGGTGAGTCGGAACGGCACGACTTCCGGTACCGGTAAGACACGACCGGCTTCGAAGCTCACACCAAGATCAATGTGCACTACTTCACCCGTCTTTTCGTCAAGGAGGATATTATGACAATGCCGGTCGCCTAGGCCGAGAACGTGGCCAAGGATGGATATGGCGGCTGTGGACCGCGTGTAGGCTAGACGGCGCTCGAACCATTCGTCTGGATCCTCGAAGCGTTCGAGCAGGAAGTAGCGCATAACAGGGTGAAAGTTATCTGCTATCTTCTGCCACACTTTCACACGCGTTGTGAGTGAGTCTTGTTGGCATGCGCCGATTTCCTTGCGACACTTCTCTGGCTTGTAGTCACTTGGATAGTACTTCTCGTGAGCTGGCATGACCCAGAGATGCAGTGGGACAGTGTTCTGGACAAACTCCATGAGACCAGAACGCGTCGAGAGCGGCAAGACTTTGTATGTACGAATGCCGAGGTTGCGTATGCGCGTTGCGGTATGATTCTTTAGTAAGCGTGATACTTGGTCGAAAACTTGCTCCATGATTGCGTCTTGACGGAGGTCGTCGTTTCCAGATTTAAACTAAAATGATCAGCATACACGTTTTGTTCATGAACCAATTTCGTTGCTTACCAGTTGCTTGTACGGTCTGCCATCAGTGCCCTTAGCAGTAATGACTTTTGGCGCACTAAGTCCATTCGCGATCGTCATAGTCGACTTGAAGCCTGCGATCCTTGGTAGATCGCTGTAATTCATGTTGGGTCGAACTTCAATCTGAAGCGTAGCAGGTGGAACATTGAGCTTTGGTATCTTGCTCACCAGCTCCCGTGATTCTTTGTACCGATCGAGCGGCAGCTCCCGGCCTTGTTGAGTGCTTTCTTTCTCGCCTTTGAACATCGCAAGATGGTGGTATACTTCGTTAGACTGGAAGATTGAGCTCCAATACGAACGGCCTCTCTTGTCAGTGCTGAGCGCTGTTGCAAGCCCACCTGCGGCCTTTTGACGAGATTTCGCGGATTCATCTTTGGCTCGGACGACATCTTCTCTAGAGGTAGCGGCTACCTTCATCTACCTTGTTGTTAGCGCAAAGTACGTTGGCAGATCTGCCTATCACAAGAGCAGGAAGGTGGTAGACCCTGCCTTGAAGCTGCTTGTATAGACATTTGAACATGGCAAAGCTTACCTGAATGGCGAAAATCTGGTGCATACCATGAAATGGGTGATCGACGCATATACGGAAGACTAGCTCCATCAACAAGTGCTGAAAGTCGTTCTCTTCAGCTTGTAAACGTGACGACAGCTGGTTCATCAACAACGCAAACTTCCCGCTAGGCACATCTTTAAGATATGCCTTGACAGCTTGGTTCGCTAGTGGAGTGTCAGAGTACTCCAGCCACAAGGAGAACACCCTGAGCGCATCGTGGTTGTATTCGTCACTAGCGAGAAGGGAAAGCAAGTAGTTCTCAAGACATTGGCGTAAGAACTGCTCGCGGCCTTTGCGCATCCTTTCGTATTCCGCATTGTCGAGATCGTACCAGGTCTTGGCGCGACGAGCGTTTCGATGGTAAGTCTCACGCATCCCTTTACTCTTGTCGGTCTTGGATAGCTTGGCAAAGTCGTGGTACTCTTGCAGCTTTCTGTCCATCACTGTCTTGATGCGGTTCATGTCTTCGGCGGCTTCAGGGCTCTGCAGTTGCTTGTCGCAGAACAGAGCAAACTCGTGGAAAACTTGGCCCGGGCCTAAGCCCTCCTTTTGGCCTTTCAGTTCGCGAATCGCAGGTTGCAGATACTCCTCCATGATCGCGTCCGGTTTGGCGAGGCGCGCTTCAGCAAGGTGGTGACCCTAAACTCATTAGTGAAAAGAAACACTAGGAACTTCCGCTCCTTACCAGTCGAGCCAGCAATACTGGTAAGCTCAGGTCAATGTTCTGTGAATCGAAGTCGGCATGGTCGATCAAGTGCTGACGCATTCTTATCGAGATCTCGGTCTCGCCTTGTTCCCAGAGCACGTTTGCAACCTCATGCTGGGCTGTAGCCTCAATGTCCAGACCGACAGCTTTGCATTCTGGTACAATATCTGACAGATAGGTAACGCTCGCGAGCGACTCTTGGAGCGCACCGTGCTTCCTGCAAAGACTGGACGAGGAAACCAAGGCTTCTACCTCCATACCCCGTATAGTCGCAGTTCGGGTATGTAATGAGTCGACAAGAGCAACGTTCGTTCCGATTACGTTGAACAGCGTTTCACGACATGATAAGAGCTGGCGCACGTCGTTGAACCTAGCCATAGTGAGTGGACAGACTTTACAAGGTGTGCAGGGTACTTACTCGCCAGCGCGCATCCACTTCTCTCGTGCCTTCATTCGATCCCAAATATCCATCAAGTGCTCTGATCGCTCAGCCTTGATCACCTCGTCTGCCTCTGTGAGTGCTCCAAGCGTTCGCAGCCGAATCTTTGTAGATATCGCCGAGCTGTCCTTCCCACAGAGGAAGTTCATGGTGGCTTGTAACTGGCGGTCGAAATTCTCTTGAGCTTCTGCCGCACTCTTCGCAAAATTCAGGCCTTGGAAAGCTTTGAACAAGGTACTTGCCTCAGTATGGTTGAGTTCGGGTGCCTTAATGTCCCACTGGCCCAGTTTCCGTGCGGTATGAAGTGTACTCTCCACTACATCGTCTCCAGCGTCACGAAATTGGTCGTTGGAGAGCAAAGAGTGCGTGACACTGTTCATGTTTAGCATGATGAGAGACTTGACAGTGCCACGAGAGTCTTCCGCTTCAAATTCGTTGCGTCGGCGCATCTGACTGTCGAGGCGAGCACCGCGGAAAAGAAGGCTTTTCACACCATCCCCCTCGTAGTCAAGGCGATCAAGCACTGACAGAAGACTAGAGCCACGATCCACTCCGTAAAACGAGTCGGGTTCGTCGAGATTCTTGTAGATCGAAAGCTGTAGTTGAAGAGGCACCTTTGGAGGATCGACTTTGACAGATGATCTCCTTGTAGTGCTCTTGATTGTCGGCTGACCGGAAGAGGTCTCTGCAAACAAAAGTGCAGTCCTGAACATGCCACTGTTGTTTGCGGCCTGTGAAGCCTCGAGATAGTCTACATCTAACCACTTGTCTCGTTCCACTCTGGTGACCTCTTTTGGAACTGGTTGACTCCGCAGATAGAGGATAGACTGTATAAGGATACGAACGTGTGAGATAGTAGCTGGGCCGCACTCACGGAACCAAGTTGCCATCGACTTGGAGACGATGTCGTGAACGTCGCGTTGTTCTTCGTATTCGTCTAGTAACACGAGATGAAGGATATAGGGTAACAACTTCTCCGCCATGTGATTGATACCACGAAGCAAATCTGGAAGCGCACCGAGAATGGGGTCATCAAATGCGACTCTGCAAAGGGCCATCGTCAGGTCTCTAATCCAGTCAGATACTGGCTTCACCGGCGTAGTTGATACAGCTTCGCGCAAGCCATCTGCCACGGGTTGCGAAGTGTTGTCCAGCTCTGGTGGCTTGTATACAAGCGCTTTACCTATGGCTTCTGGGATGACTCGCTGCATCTCCTTCATGTACGGTGACTCAGGATCTAAGCGAGAGATCAGACGTCTCACAGCGTCCTCTGCTAGGCTGACCTCACTGCGATCGTCGCTATAGAACAAGTCGATGACCTCGTTCACAATAGCTTCCCTTGATGATTTTCCAGGAACAGACTTTGAAGTTTGGACTGACGATGACCAGGGTCGGGCCTGGGCCGAACTTTGCTTGACCTCACCGTAAGCGCTATACGCTCTACCCAAGACTCGTGCCGTCCACAGCAAATAGCCGTCACCCACTTTACTTCTGCGACAAGATTCCCAGACTAAGGGTGCATATTCTGCCGCGTCGTGGTCCAACCCAAGCACATCGTCTCGGGCATTTGAAGCGGGGCGAAAGTTCTGGCAAAGCAAGTCCAAAGCAACATCTCGCGACGTCTTGTTCAACAGTTTGCGTCCTAATCGCACGTCGTCTAGTATCTCTAACAGGAGCTTGCTTTCTTCGCTACCTCGAATTGAATTACCTTCGGCGGTAACCTGAGAAGCCGCAATGGTGATGGATTTGAAGGCTTTGATGGCAGAGGACCGTTCTGTACCCGTGATTGCCTGAGCATGAGCCTTGAGGTACTCGGTAAGCCACGTATGAAACCTATTGGCTGCGTTCATGGTCGCCACATGTTGGGACTGTTGTGTGGTACTTTCTTGAGAGGAGCCCAGAAACACTCGGAGAGAAATTAGAATTGACAGGCCGATACCTGTGACGAAGCTAAGCTGTTGGCGAAGGTACTGGGCGCCGTGTTCAAAAAGATACTGCATGATGCCCACCGTATCCTCCGCGCATTGCATATCGGTGAGGAAAGGGCGCAGGGACTGGAGCGTCATTTGTAACGGATAGCCTTCAAGAGCTACAGATCCGGCCAGCGCAACAATGACTCGGATCTTGCGGATCATCGATCGGGCATAGAGCGAGCCGAGAGCCGGATGAATCCGATCAAGCAGAGAGCGCATCACATATGTGTAGGTGCTTGGAGACCAGAAGCCAGCTGGTCTATCACCTGTCCGTCTACATAAACGCTCGAGCTGATCTGGCAGGTAAAAGGCGGAGAAGGATGGCTCGATGCCTATATTAAGACCTTGCGCGGACTGACTAATTTCAGCAATCTCGGCCAGTACTGCTGCTGCGGGATTGAATGCTGGTTTCTTGTCTAGCGACTTTGGGAGACGTTCTTCATGATCGATAGTCTGGAACATATGACCCAGAATTTGAGGGAAATGCTTCTGGATCAGGCCGTAGTATTTGTCGCTACCAACCATATCTTTCAGAAGGTTGCCGAAGCTGGAGTCAGCTCTGTTCCGAGCGGAACCTCTGCAAGTGTCCCATGCGATGGTGTACGCAGCTGCCTTGCCAATGTTTCTCGACAACAGTTCTTGTGCTGATATCTCTAGATGATCAGCCAGGAAGTCTACCTCGTCCTTGCGACCAAACATAATGGCTTGACCCACCACCTCGGCTTCAATGTCACAGAGAAGGTCCGGGAGCGAAGCATAACCAAAAATCTGGAAAGGAATGCGACCGACTTTTTGGCCCCGATCTAACCAGGTGTATATGATTTGCGGAGCGAAGAGCCTAAAGAGGCTTTGCGAATCGCCGAGACCTCGAGATTGAGCAACATCGGAGATGCAGCGTTTGGCGTGGTCAATAGCTCCGGCGATGGTCCCCGCGGTGGCGAAGATGCGATACACGCTATGGCGCAACAGCGTGTGCCACTGAGCTGCCAGGCGCGACAGGACAAGCAAACGAACCGCAATGCCTTCAAGCCCCTCATCATCGCCTGGTAAACTACTATCAACGTCTTGCAGGATCTTATCATGCTCGGAAAGGACAAAATCTTCGAACATCCTTGGCAGGTGTTGAGCAATGTGATATTTCACGGTCATGTCACCTTTGGACAGAAGTTCGAAGAGATTGGTGCGTACAGACGGAATCTTCCGATTTTGCGCAAAGTCCGGATGGTGCTTTAGTAGGCCATGAAGGAAGACCGCGATCGTTGTTTGCAAGTTGGCAGAACATCTCACCCCTCCCTTCTCCATCTCCCTGACGTAGTACACGTACAGCGCCTCAACGTTGTCGTAGAGATCTTGTGCCTCGCGATCGGTGGCGTCTGGGACCCAGACGAGCGTAGTCCCGATGAGAACCTCGACAAGCATGCCATTTGCAACTTCCGAAGTATTGTATTCGCGCGCGCGGGGATCAATGAGAGCTTCACTGAAGCGTTCGAGGAGATTGAGGCAGTCGTTTTGGGATATCTTCAAGTGGCTGTTCCATATCGAACGAAGAAACTGGCGTGAATGGAGAAGATCGCTTTCGGAAAGGGAGACTAGGTAGTCTACAAAGTCGGGAGGTACCGTCCCAGGTTCTAGTTGAGTATTTTTGGCAAGAAATGAGATAAACTGCAAATGTGCTGAGCATGATGCACGCAGAGCAGTTATATCAGTTTCAGCTTGTACGTCGTGTCGAGGCACATCATTGACGAGAACAGTAGCACCCGCAGTCATCTGCGAGTCAGGCTCATCGTCCACTTCCATGAAGTCGTCCTCTTCCGCGTAGAACGACTGTTTGACTTCTTTACGTTGTTGAAAAGCTTTAGGTAAATATCGAGCCAGCTGATCAATTCCCGTCATCTCGTACGCGCTCAAGCGCACCTGTTTCAGTGAGCCGATGTCAGGAAGACTTTTTGCACAAGTTTCGAGAACAGCATCGACCTTGTATTGCTCCGTTTGAGGCTTAGCTAGTACAGTGACAAAGGACTCAATCAAGCCAGTGGCGGCTGATCGAAGAGCTCGAACGCGACGGTCGTCAGGGTCGCTAAGAGTCGTGACAGCTGGCGCAACGATACACAAGTTCGTGATGATGCGCATCATATCTGACGTAATACCCTGTGTATTTGTTGCGGTCATATCGTTCCATTGGTGTTTGGCTCTGTCAAGCTCAGATATGCAAAAATCAAGGATTCTGTTTCCTAGTGGCGAAGAAGAATAGTCGCTCGTGGGCTCTTCAGCAGAGTTGCGCGGCCCGTCAACCTTGGCTACAAAATCCTTTGTAGGGCGAAGAAGTAAGAGGTAATGAGCTAACTCTTTGTACCGTCCCATCTGCGTTCTGGCTTGCGCAATGGGTCCCAGTACGAGATAGGTCGCTGGTTCTGGAGGGTTGAAGGGCAAATCGAGGCAAGTGTAGAGTACACGCAGTACATCGCGAGCGTTGCAGTGTTGCGCGTTTAGCGCGGAATATGTCCGTTCAGACCAGAGACCTACGGACTGTGAGTTATAGCCTAAGAAAGAGGTTGGTGGTGCTTACTTGGGGTCCATTTGGTGAGCAGCCAGTTAAGGATTCGCTCTGCTGTCGAACTGAAGTGCGTCGGGTTTTCTTTGATACGTTCTTGTAGGATGGTAGTCAACAGCGACGAACTACTTTCTGTGAGCAGCGCTGGTCCGCTTAATTCGATGGATAGTAGCAAAGACTGGACAGTCTCGGAAACTGCTGAAAAGGGAACAATGCTCAGTCTCAAGAGGACATCCATGAGATGACATGCAGCACGGGATATTGACATGGAAGTGACGGCGCGAGACGCGCTTTGCCATGCAGATATCCAGTAAGGGAGCAGGGTTGGATGTGACGCCGATTGCTGGAGGGCGGCACTGTACACTCGTCAGCTATGTCCGTGTCATGATATGGTGTGCTTACCCTGTTAAGCCTATCATCGCCCACACCGAATGAGCTGGATGCTCATCAGAGATGCATGAAGTGAGCTTCTCCAACATAGGCTGGAGCTCTTCCTCGTCAAAGGGACCTTCCTGTACCATGAATGCGACAACTTGTAAAGCTGCACGTTTGGCGTTTGATCTGGGCTCAGACACATGACGAAGGTATTCAGGGAATAGTTGAGTGATGCGAATGCGTTTGCTGAAGGTCTCCTCGCCGTCGCTGCGGTCTTGGACAGTGTACCTTCTCCGCTCATCAAGCATAAAAGAGAAACGTGCAATAGTGGCTACTGTAGACCATAGGCCCTCATATCGTTGATGCTCCGTCTCCATAGAGAATGCACAGGTGTTCAGAGGGTGAGTATCGTTGCGAGCAGGGCCTAGATTTCGAAAGCAAAGATGGTCTTCCTCGAGATATTGGTGCGCGGTAGTTTCTTGTCTGCGTCGATAGTCGTTGTACATTGTCTCGACAAGACCTTCCAAGTTAGAGCTGATGGTCTCATCATCCGGGTCAGTGAGAAGGCTTGCGACATGTGTTTCAGAATATACCAGACTGATCATGATCTCATCCCTCAGCGTAGCCTCAGGCCACATGACCTTGAGCAGCGGAATCAATTCTCGAACTGTGCGCTTTGTCAACTCGAGAGATTGCAGTGAAGTGCGTGCAAGGATTGCATTGACAGCAGCCAGAGCAGCGACGCCCACACTTCCACGGCCAGTCCTCTGCTGCAAGAACTGCAATAAAACTTGCAGGATGGCATCAGCTCTAGGAAGCAACGGCGCATTGGAAGCTCTGACGAGATGGTGTAAGCAATGAACGAAGTCTTCTATTGCGCGAACATGCTCTGGGGGACTTGATCTGGTCTTGGTCACTGGCAAGCGCGGAGACGCCCTAGAAGATGTGAAGTCGGCATCAAGGGGAGTGCGAGCGCGACTTGAGACGTTAGTGCTCCAGCTATTTTGTGGCTCACCTTCGGCTTGGGGCTCTTGGAAAAAGCCGGCCAAGGATTCGATGCAGAAATCAACTGCCGCGTCCCAGCAATCTTTTGATAGACGCTCGACGTGCGGCTGGTATTCGAGGAGCGCTCGCAACGTCTTTGGGAGGTCCTCAAGAAGTGGTTCAAGCAGGCCGACTTTTCCGGGAAGCACCTTGACTATTGTCTCTATTATCATCTCAACTGTGGAGGCTTTGATTGTTCGCACGCCCGAAGCGATGACGTGACGCAGCGCGGAGGCCGAGAGAGGCAAGAGCGCTGCGGTCGAACCAGCCTTGCTCGACTTGGTCTTACTGACAAGGAAGGCGGCTCGACCATCGTGCAGACATTGGACGAGTGTCTCGCACAGTGCTAGGTAAGCTTTATTCCCAAGAGCCTCGAGACTGGGCTTCCCGTGGTTGTGCTTGAGGATCTGTTTGAGATCCTTGAGCCCGCTCGTTCGGTCAATTACGCGTGATGACTGGATGAGAACTGTTCAATCCAGTCAGCGTGATTTTCTCTTATGCCTCGTCTCTATGCTTACGTTTGGCATCCTGAATATTGGTGGCGCCCATGGCGGCCGCTCACAGGATTGCGCTGCCGTCTACAAAGGGGGTTATTCGTGGTAATTTGAAAAGTCTACTGCAGACAGAAGCATACAACGTCGGCTGCGCTGTTAGCCTATCAGTGGAATAGCCCACGAGCACCTCTTGGGCGAGGTTTTGCTAGGTGCAGCGCAGCAAGAGCAGACGCGAGAGGGATGGAGCATGTCCCAATGGAAAAGCGCAGGCGATGTAATTACTTATACGCGTAGCATGTTGGCAGCGACCATGCGACCGTCATGTAAGGGCAGCACTTGCACTCTGCCCTGGGTCTTGCGAGTGCGGAGGTGTAGCGGAGGTGAGATGTGACGGGAAGGCGCGTCGCAGGGTTCACGTCCGTGCTCCTGCGCGTTTCTGCGAAAGTCAAGCTCTCCATTGTTGAGAAAACACCAACCAAACACGACGTGAGATAGCCACCCCTCCGCTCCTTCCCCGGCGCATAATGCGCACGACGACCTCACGACTCTCCCATGGCTGAAGAAGACAGCCTCGCCGCCCTCCAGGGCCTACACCGCGACTTGTGCGCCCACATCGACCTGCAGCTGCCCGTGCTAGAGCGGCTGCTGCTGAACCTAGAAGCGCATTTGGATGAGCTCAAGACGCTGCTGGACAAGAAGCCAAAGAACGATGCAAGCAGACAGGCTCTGAGCTCTGGTAATAGACAAGCAGGTGCATAGACAGGCAGGTGCTAACCGCGCCAGGCAAGATCAAGATTGACGACAACGAATATGAGGTCAACGACGATTTCAAGCAGCAGACGCTCGAACTGGCCGACGCCCTCAACCTCGACGAGCTCGACGCCGCTGCCCTCTTCCTGGGCGCCGAAAGCGAAGCCCAAGAGCTAGACCGATCGCAGCTGCAGACCGCCGTGATCCGCTTCCACCGACGCCGCGAATACGTCCTCCTCTGCGTGCGCATATTGATCAAGACGGCACTGGACAATGGCGATTCCGAAGTCGAGGGTCTTCCCGTCCTGCAGGAGGCTGCCCAGATGATAGTCGGTGTACATGGCACGACGAATCTGATGAATGCGTACGGCTTCTGGACAAAGTGCCTGACAAGCATGGAAGCGGTAGAGAAGTGGCTGCAGTCTATTGCAGAGCGCGTCCAGAGTACCCAGGTCGTTGGCCAAGTGCCTCTTCCGGGCTTTGTCGAGATTATGGACTACCAGCGCCAAAGCCTTACACGACAGCACGAAAACCTTGCCGCGATATGCACGCATATGATCAAACCCGGATACGTCAACCTCGACAACTACAAGGCCTTGCTCACCCGAGCCAAGTCTCTCGACCGACACGACCTAATCACCATACACTATGTCCCCATTATTCTGCGACTCACGTCCTGGGTCGCATCTGAATCCAACAACGTCATGCTAAGAGAAGCGCGCGCCCTCCACGACTCGCTTATGGCTGGTCGGGAAAGCGACAACTGGGCGCTGAGGAATCTACATTCGGCGACTTTAACTTGGTGGCTGGCCGAGTACAGTGGGCGGTACATGGACCCCAACACCCAGGACGCTGCTCTGCAGGGCATTAATTTCGAGGACGAGGCCAACGCTCGATCTGAAATCTTCCTGAAAGCACTCAACGATGGCGCCTTCCACTTCATGCTTTCCGTCAGTCAGGACGTGCGCCCCACGCGCTGGTACGACCCTCAGAAGACCAGCATGCTGTCCACGCTGTTGCAAGACACCACCGTCCTGAGCAGAGACTCAGCGCAACCCGAGGAATTCTTCAAGGAGCTTCTCATGGAACAACTCCAAACTTTTGTCGACTCGTTCATCACTCATATGCCCGATACCTTACGTAAACTGAAGGCGGAAGAGGACGACCAAAGACGACGATTACAACTACACTTCCAGCGCTCGACTGGAGAGTATCCGCTTCATTTGGAACGATTCATGGTCATTGTCGCATACGCTTTCGACGGATTCCCAGATGCAGCAGAAGACTTTTGGAGCGACAAAGAAAGTAACCTGTACGGATTCCTGCAATGGGCAGCCAAGCGCCAGCCGACACCTCGGATAGCCATGTTTTGCGAGATGTTACGGGCGATCGGTTCTGGAGAGGCGAATGCGGAAGCGGCACATCGATTCTTGCTCGAAGAGGGAGCGTCTGCTTCTGGCAAGATTCGCCGAACCAGTTCGCTCAGCTACACAACCATCTTTAACGAGCTGCGCGAGTTCGAGAACGATATCCACGAGCCGAAGAAGACGATTCAGAGCAGTGTCTACGCCCCAACGAATCCAATCGACCAGATCGTTGAGCCGGAAAGCGCAACTATGCTGGAAAGCTATTTGAGACTCATTGCCCACATTTGTAGACAAAGTGCTTCTGCACGTATGTGGATATTGGATCTCAAAGAGTATCACTTTGCTGGTATCTGCTTCGGCCTGTGCACTGACAAAGTCGAGAGTGGGCTTCGCGCGGCCGCGTACGATGCCCTGTCAGCTCTGCTTGTAGGCAAGGACGCTACGCGTGCAGATGCGATGTGGAGTCTCCTGGATGAGTGGACGGTCAATGGCTTCTATACTGGATCTAGACAAAACAATGCTCTAAGCGCCACACCGAGAGACGATTTGTGGCCTACGCTCGCTGACGGATATGATGAATCTATCGCTCTGGTCCGATTCCTCCACTCACTCGTGGAGCCGTACCCGGAAAACGAAGGTCTAAATGACAGTCTGCCGTTCCCCGAGAGCCTAGGATCATCGCGCAGAATGCCGGGTATCGAGGGTTACATTGACTTCGTCATGCAGCAGGTGTTCGCAGAACGCTCCTTGGAAGTGAACGAACCTCTTCAACGCAACGTTATGCGGTGGACATGCCTGCGGTTCATGGTAACATGTCTGTCCACCTTCAATGAGAATCTCGTTGTGTTCGCAAACAAGTCTAGCATACCTGTTGATGAGGTCATTGATCCCACATCGCTTGCTGTATACGTTGCGCTTCACCCGTTCGCTCGCGTCATGGAATGGCTCTTCAACGACAAGGTCCTCAAGGCTCTTTTTGCTGCTTCGCATCATGACGTGACCGAGGTCGATGCTGCCCCATCCGACTCACCACTCATTCAGTCTTTAATGCTGAGCATTGAGGTTATGGATCTAGTGATGAAGCTTCAAGCGACTTACTTGGACATCGTCAAGCCAGTTCTCAAGCAACAAACGTCATTCCACCATTCTCCTGTATCGAACCTGTCGCTTGCGTCCTTCGAAGACGCGATCCTGAACAACTTGCAAATTATTGTCGATCTTGGACTCTACTGTGGTACTGGCCATGAAGCCTTGACTATTGCTTCGCTCCAATTACTAGAGAAGATGGCTTCTTCACGGAAACTGGCTGTATCTCCTGCGGGCTTCGGTCAACGATCGGGACGAAGCAAGATTGTCGGCATACTGGAGAAGGACAACGAAGCGGAACGCATAGGTCGGTCTCTCTCGGGATTGATGCGCTTCAGCGCCGACGAGCTTGAAGCTGGCGAGGAAGCTTCCGGATACATAGTCAAGCTTCGCGTTCTGGACTTTTTGAACAGCTGCCTCGCTGCTGTGTCCCTCCGGCCAACGATAGCGCATATCCTTCTCGGCTTCTCCTGTGGCACCAATACTGTCCGTATCGCCGAAGACAGCCTCTGGTCGAATGGCCAAGCCTTGTTCCACAGCATACTTCTTCTCGGTGTTCAGTATCCTGACAACGACGGTGAACAGTTCATAGCTTGGCGGTCTGCGCTCAAGACGCGATGTTGGGATGTTATGCAAAAGCTCTGGCGGTCCACATTGACAAGCGCTATCATCATGGAAGAGCTCCGCGATAACGAGTTACTATTCATTGAAGCACCCCAGCTGACTCCTATCACACTTGATATACCCTGGGAAGGGATGTCTCTTGCACAAGGGCTCGAAGTTGCACCCAGTGACTACTCTCCCTTCTTCTCAGGACCACCAGCACTCGCTCTTCAGAGCTTCCTCCAAAGACGCGCTGCTTTCCTGGACTACGAGTCGAGAGAACTCCGCTTGACAGTAAAAGAGAGCATGCCCACGATGAAGTCCAGGATCCAATCTGTCCTTCTTGGCACCACCATACGACCTGGTGAAGACGCAACACTGAATCCAAACATCTTCGATTTGTTCGACTTCATTGAGCTGACATATCCCGAGCGTGCTCTGCCCGACCAGCACGCATTCTTTGAGGGCGTAAATTTGACTTCATGTCAAGAAGAGAAGGAAGGTAGCAATCTTTACTCTCTGCCACTACTGGAGCAAGTCATTCGCCTCAAGATGAAGTATTGGAGAAAGGCAAACATGATTCAGGATGAAGAGAAGGAGGAACTGCTGCTCCAAGAGGCCGAACTGCTCATGGCTATCTTTTTGGATTGGAACCGACGCACACAACTTCTGCGTTACCACAAAGATATTCTCCAGTCGTGGGTGCAAGTTGTCATGGTTGCGGTACACAGCTGCGACTTTGAAAACGGCGCGCGCAGTTCCTTCATCATGCAAACTCTACAGGTCATTCTGCCAAAGCTTGAGCAATCCTACACGTCGGATATCTTTACCGCCCTCCAACTCGCTAGCCTAGCGGAATCTCTTGTGCAGAAGGTTGACTTCGAATCGACTGCGTTCGACAAAACAGGCGACTTTGCGAACGATCGACTCTCTCAATTATTCCGTGCCGCGCTAGTTGGCATCTACAGCCCGGTGTCGACAGCCGAACTACGAGAGTACTGCTACCAGATCTGCTTCCGCTACATCCACGGTACCTTCAACAAGGCGACACCCAACTCCCTGCTTGGTCGCCATACACTCGGAGCCATCAAGAATTGCGGCACCAACATGCTCGAGGTGATATGCGACGACGCCTACAGCGGGCAAGGAACATGCAAGGTATCTGCCTTACTCTTGCTTAACGCCTTCGTAGCGGCAGCAACTCGTCAATCATCCAAATACATCCTCGATAGCTTCGTCTCCCTAAACTTCGTCGGTGTCCTCGTCGACAACATCAAGCATATCCCCGAGGAACTACGCGCTGCCGCCGCACCCCAAGTACCCGTGCTACTGTCCTACTACGATGCCAGTCTCGCTCTCCTCCTCCGCGTCTGCCAATCCCGCCTTGGCGCTGCTCACGTCCTCGACGCCGGTCTCTTCCCCGCTATCCGCGATTCTCAGATCTTCTCCGTAGACCCAGACATCGGTCTTGAGTTCGACGATCCGAATGCACTGCGCAAATACTACGAACTCATGCTCGCTGTACTTCGTGTCATCAACGCAGCAGTCATTGCACGAGGAAGGCAGAATGACCAGACTGTTTTCCAGGCCCGAGAGTTCTTGAAGGATAACCGACACAGTATGGTGAGCATCTTCAAGAGGAGTGTCAATGTGGGCGTAGGTATGGGTGAAGAATTACAGCAGGATATTGTGGATTTGGTGGATTGTTGGACGGTTCTGGTAGATGTCACTGGGTTCTTGCAGGTAAGATATCACGATGATTCCGGAAGTCAGGGAATCTTAACTAACAAACTGCAGTATGAGGATCAATCGAGCTTGAAGAAGGTCAGGCCGAATATGTTCTCTTAACGGACGTCACGCATGAAAGGAGTTGAGCCTAGAGGAGGATTGGTGATTTTAAGCGTCTGGCAAAAGCGATGGAGCATGTAATTGGTAGTGGCTGCGTGCTTGATAATTTTGAATCGCGATCATCTAATTCAACAACACACAATATCTAGACGTAGTATCGCGTGATGAAGGGTATTTGTCATTTGGGGCTTACTCAGCCTCGCGTGCCTGACGGAACTTATTGGTTCTTTGTACGGACGGACCCTGGAAAGTGCATCATCGCCGCCTCCTTGCATAAATATCCTAGCCAATCGTACCACACGCCCATCTTGGCGTGCGTGAGGCTGCGTGAGGTTACCTAAGGACATTTTCGTCCACTTCTGCTCGTCATGAGTTCAAGTCTCCTAACGTCTTTTCATGACTCAAACACGTCCAAAAATCGCTCGCTGAGATGAAGATCTTCGAGACACAAGTCCAGGGATTACGACACCATGGTATACCGGGGCAAGCCGTCGACGGCTTGCGCGGAATGCAGGAAACTGCGCAGTCGGGTAAGTCTCCAATTCCTTGTTGAGTACCCAGAATTATCGGCCAACTACAATTCAATGTACTGTAAGCGTTTGTATAACTCGCTTGTCAGGATGCGACTCGCATGCAACCTTTAGCATTTCGCTGATCATTTTCAGTGTGACAAGAAGCTGCCAGCATGTGGGCAATGCATCAAAGCTGGCCGTGGTTGTTCGGGTTACCGCAGCACGGTAGATCTTATGTTTCTTGATGAAAGCGTCCGAGTTGTTACCCAGAATCAGACCCACGTTCCGCCTCGAGATGCGCATCCAGATACGCCGAGAAACAGATCCCGCCCAAGAGGGCAATTGGCAAAACGCCTGGTGGCTGATTTCCCTCTCAAGTTGACTGGCTTCATCATGTACCAGCCGTTGAATGACCTTGGTGTCAATTTCTTCATGACAAACTTTATTGTGGACGATCCTGCCATGTCCCTACTGGATTACTTGCCCGATTTCTACGCAAAGATGGCTCACTCCGATCCTGCTTTGCCGCAAATCTGTGCAGCTGTTGGTCTGGTTGGTCTGGTCAACAAATCTCATAATAGGGACATGCTCAGTGCCGCCACGCACAACTATGGTGCTGCAATCCGGGCTATCAACAATGCACTGCTGTGTGCGAAGACTGCAGTTCAGGACTGCACAGTCGCATCGATTTATCTGGCAGCGATGTTTGAGGCGTTGGTCCTTCCAAGGCGCGCAGGTATGGATAATGCCAGTATCCATCTAGCTGGTGCTGTTTCTGTCGCACACTTGATCCTGCAGCAGCAGAAACAGACTGACGTTACCATTAAGCTATGCAATACATTGATAAAGACTATTGTCATGGATTGCTGGATCCAAGGAGTACCACTATCGCGTAATATTGTTGACTTCCAGAGGCTGGTGGAGAAGAAAGCAGAGCGTGTCCTGGTAGATGACTCCTTTCTCAACATCATTCTTACCCTGCTTCAATTCAAGGAAGAGTATCGGGATGCGGATAAGGTTGATCCAATGGTCGTCGTTCAAAGCGCATTGGCTCTTGACGCAAACCTGGATGAATACGCACGCGACCTGGCACAGGAAGCTCCTTTTGAGAATCGTCAGCTTCCCGACGCTGAGCATAGCCATCTCGCGCACAAAGGCTACTTCCATTGTAAGTAAATCATGTCATTACACTTTGCATTTCGCGAAGCTAACCCAGAGAGTACGCCCCCAGCATCTGCACGCACATATATGGAATAGCGTTCAGACAACTCACATACGCCTCCACCAGGCCATTACCCGCGAATGCGACAATGCAGCATCTTCGCTGGATTCGAGTACCAAACGCGCATCATTCAAGAGACTCATCGTTTCAACAATCATGGAATTGCTTGCAAGTGTACCGCAAGCAGCAAGTTATGTACAAGATAGTCAGGTACCGCCAGTGCCTCCTCCAAGGGTCGCTTCCTCAAGTTCGCGCAGTACCTCAGCCGACCGGGAGACGCACGAGCCCGATGGTCACACATCTATACCGCAGTACAACAACCACAGTCTGCACCATATACTCCACCAACTCTACAGTCACGGATCGGAGCTCTGCCTGCCGCAATCCAACAAGATTGAATCCAACAATGGATAACATGGTTCGAGCAAAACGCCGGTTCTTCGAGTCTGACAAGCTTACAGAACACGGTCAGCCGACGGCTGTGAGATCTCCTTTGATGGGATGAAGCCTAAGTGAATGCCTATTGCGAAAAGCTTCTGTTTGGTACCACCGCTGATCGAATTAGGTATACAGACCATTAGAACCGGCTGCAGCAGTAAGCTGTCACCATATTGAACACGGTGGAGGCCATCTCTTTCTACCCCATGCTTGTGTTTTTATCAGGAGGGGGTGTTGGCTGGTAGAATGAATAGCTAGTGTAGTGCCGCATATACTACATGTGTTTCCTAAGTGGAGAGATGAATAGCCTTCAAGCATGGTGTAGTTGACCTCGCGCAGAAGTGTTGAGGCTCGACTCTTTCTTAACAACACCTTTCGCACTAAACCGACTTGTAAAACATCTCGTCTATCTTGCAAAGGCGAGCATTGCAACCCGATTGATTCAAAGTCTACAACTAAGCTTCTAGTACTACGACTTCCACATGAATGCTGAGCCACCTAAAAGATCAGAAATCTCTTCATTCCCTCGCATCGTTGACGATTCCAAGGCAATTTAGCTCAACATCTTCTCGATGGTTGGCTCAAGCGGTTCCGGGCGTCTTCCAGCCTCCTTCAGAAATTCCTCAAGCGTAGGGTCATCAATGTCGCACTCTCCATTCTTGATCCCATCGTACGCGCTGCTCCACCACTCGACTTGACCGCGGTCAATCCCTCTCCCGATGTAGTAATCATCAAACTCCTTCCTGCTCACAACTTTGACCTGAACATTCTGACCCTTGACTTTGCTGACAATCTTTGCAATGTCCTGCAGTGTCCACGCCTTCCTCTGGCAGATATGTACCGTCTTCCCACTCCAATACTTGCCCGACCCAGCGATTACCTTGGCCGTTCTGAAGAATATGTCGGTGATACTGGTGAAATTCAGGCCGCCATCGCCCGCGACAACAATCTCTTTCCTTATGTCATAAAACCTGCCCTGTCCAAATATACCGATACAAAACCCTCCCAACCCTGGCTTGAATATCCTGCGCCGACGTCATAACTTCGGCCTATCTGCCCAACGTAACTGCACGACAACACAAATTTCGTGTTTGGAGCTGCCAAGGCCTGAGATTCGTTGTGCAGCAGTTTGTAGTGACACCGAAGTAACTCCTTTGTATTAGTGTGATAAACAGGCTGCTGAAAGAATGCAAAGTGAACGCTATCGAGCTACACTTTAATTCACCATGGTGAAAATCTATTTTCCGAATACCTAGGTCGTTTACAGGATAGTGGCGAACTTTGTCTAAAACAACGAACATTTTTGCTGTTCAAGAAATACAGAATCTAGAGCGAGAACCATGGCTATCACTGCTGCATTCTAAGTTTCCTTTCACTGTCTATGATTGAAAATTGAGGCTTTCAAACGTGTTACTCTGCTAATTACAGCCGTCGTTCTCTTGACGTTGCTAGAACTACGTACATTCACTTTTGGAACGCGGTAACAAAGGTATTCGACACCAATCCATCAAGACCCCTTTTCGCTTCTTGAACAGCTGCGTTTCCAAGTACTTTCTCTCGAGTCTGGATCTGAAAGTTAGCCAACTGCTCTTCACCAATCTACCATAAAAGAGACATTTGAGACTTACCTCCATGCTCTCCCATCCCAATACACCAACCCACCGCTTTTCCTCTAGATTTACGCTTGGCCCTTGAATGCTCTCTTCAGTTCCGTTTGAGCCACTTGCTTCCGCAACTGCGGTAACAAACTTCTTCCACGCCTCCCTAGACTCTGCTACTTTCTCGCTACCCTCCCCAATCTTCACCTGCCACACCTCCGTCAACGTACTTCCAAACACCTTGGTCGGTTCAGAGTCCGTGTTGTATAGCTGAGGGACTGGTGGAGCGATAGAGTGAGGTATCACTAGAGACTTGAAGGTAACTTCGAAGTCTTCTGAATCGACGAAGGACTGGAAATGTGAAGCGTCTTTCCACTCTATCAGAGCATCAGCATTAGACCATGTTCGACTGTTCGGCAGGGAGATGAGACGGGGCATAACCGACCAAGTCCAACAGCAAGTCTAAAGTCTCCTGACACATCATTGCCATTCTCGAGAAGAATCTTTCCGAAATATTTGTGCTTGGGAGGAGTGGCATGTTTATCGAGGATCTCGACGAGGAAGGGTCCGATCTTGTTGGTGAACACAGCTTCCGTCGCAGGATCTGTCTTCAAAGTCGGGATGACGAACTCGGTGAAGGCCATTTTTGGTGTTGTGGTTGATTGATTGATTGAGAAAGCAAAGGATGTGTGACTGTGTTAATGATCCAAGAAGTTGCAATTCGACTTGGTTATATACAATCTTTCCCTACGTTACAGTATTCTGAAAGCTTCTGTAAGGGTTGAATTTGTCAGATCGATAGGCAGACGGCCGAGGTTCGTCGTGATGTCGTGATAACTAGGCATGCTACCCGAGTAAAAAAATCACAAGATGCATTCTACACACGACTATCTTAAACTACTCATTTTTTTCTGAGTAAAACTGACTTATTACGAATCAACTTAACTAAGCCTTTCAGGGAGAGTTTCGTAAACAGCCAAGAGTTCGATCGCCTAGGGATGGGCGCTAATTGCAAGCGCTGGCTGATCCCGTGCTGTCAAAAGCATAGTTGTGCATACACTGATCTGCGCCGATCCTAGGGGCCGAGATCTTAGTCGTTTCCAAGTTTACACAGTCCTGTCCAACCAATCACGACTTCGGAACCGAAACTCCGAGGTCTTTAGGTTTTGGATATCACTAATCAAGAAGGAAAGTTTAGCTGGCTTAACGGCCAGAGCCTTGGCGAATTGGGTGACCGAATATGGTTAGTGTGCCACAACCTCACTCCATGTAGTGCGAATCGCAGCAAATCATAATCCTTTTGGATGGTGTCCGATCGCGTTAAAGCCACCGCATTAATCAAGAATGATGTAAGCCTAGTTGAGGCTCTAGAGATGCGGAGCCAGGACTCGTGATGGATAGGTATTAGTGATTTCGATGGTAGGATATTGTTCAACTATTTAGCCAAATCTCGCCGAGACGTGCATTTTGCTTGCCAGGCTGTCATTTGTTCAAGCATCAACCTCGGTGATTAATAATTCTAGATGGTTTACCTGAGCGTCATATCATCAAGCCATGGTGATATAAATGCTGGAACTTGCACAATGTAACTAGCAATCATAGCTACACGAAAATTACTCGATAACTGTTCACGTTACCTACTTTGGACATGGCAACCAATACCTCGTCTCTGCCGTTGGCAGGCAAGATCGCTATCGTTACCGGTGCAGCTCGCGGTATCGGAGCTTCCACTGCGTTGGAGCTTGCAAAACGAGGAGCAAAGGTGGGGACCACAATCTTTAGACATGATCGTCAGGGCTAATTGAATGACAGGTAACCATTACATTCGTATCACCTAGCAGCTCCAAATTGGCAGATCAAGTGGTATCCAAGATCAACAATCTTGGCAACGGTGCCTCTGCAATCAAGATCCAGGCCGACGCTGCGAACGTCGACTCGCCGAAGCAAATTGTTGCCGAGACCATCGCTGCTTTCGGCGACTCTATCGATATTCTAGTCAACAACGCTGGCAAGGAATTTCATGCCTTGCTTCCTGATATCACGGTAGAAGGCTATCAAAGTCTCTTCGATACGAATGTTCGCAGCGTCATTCTTATGACTCAAGCTGTCCTCCCGTATCTCCGGAGTCCAGGCAGGATCATCACGGTCGGATCTACGTTGGGTCGTATAGGACGACCTACGCATAGCCTCTACTCCGCAACCAAAGCGTCTCTAGAGGCTCTTAGTCGTGGCTGGGCATCGGAACTAGGCGCGTCAGGTCACACAGTCAACGTAGTGGCTCCGGCTTTGACGGAAACTGATATGCAGACTCGGTCATTTGGAGGAGAAGAAAACAAGCATGTACTTCAGCAACAGAGGGATATGACACCAATGGAGCACAGGCTTGGGAAAGCTGAGGATATTGCCTTAACTATTGCTATAATAGCGGATCCAGCTAGCAGATGGATTACCGGACAGACTATCCAGGCGGGCGGAGGAATCTACATGAATTAGTTCTGCTCTCAATCTTTTCCTCCACCTATAATGATCCAAACTTAGCGAAGCTCCAAAGATGTAATTCTTTCGTTCGTGCTGTGTCTAACCCGCTTCTCTATCGTGCTCATTTGCGCAGTGCGCTTTTTGCGTGGTATTTATTGCTGTAGCCAACCGATGCTCTTCGCAATTCTCTAAGACACCCAGTGCAACATTCCTGAATGGGACTCTTGCACAACATGTGTAGTCAAATCGACGAAGAACCGTCTTACAACACTGTTATGCAACCTGCTACTTGCTCGAATATCACTTCAAATAGTTCTCAGATACGTCGATATTTGCAAGCAATTTCAGACAACGACCAAGTTTTGCTGAATTAGGAGTAAACTACCAAGATTAGGAAGTGGATGTGACATAGCATTGCATGTGAGTAAACAGCCTCCAAAATCAGCTGTTCCCTCTGTGCGGAATAGTGAGTCTCTTGGATATGCAGGACTTTTAGTGCAACACTCGATGATGCAGCTTTCCAACAAATCCCTTCTTTGAGATTGTCTATCCACACTTCACTATCTCCGTCTGCTTTGATTACTATTCCGGCCTCGGTCTCGGCTCGGCTCGTTAGCAGCTTTTATACAAAACAAAACAACGGGTTGTTAAGCAGACTTACATTTAGGCAGTTTACGAGTTACTAAGCGATTCCGTACTTTGCTAGATAATCGTTTTGCGGATAGAAGTGGCGAATCTGGTTTGCGTCGTTAGTTCTTAAGCCGTACAACCCTGAGATTATCCCACGGTATGCAGATTCTCTCGCACTTACTATCTACATATCATTAACAGTCCCGTGGACTACTCTTCAAGTTACTTTCCATATTCATTTGAATCTGAGATTCACGATCCGAAATTGCATTCCAACTACAAGATATACCTGTCAGACCTTCGGTTACTCCTTCCATCATGGCTCTGAAAGTAGACGCAGAGTTTGCAAAAGCATTTGAACCTTTCGCCCAGACACTTGCATCAGTTCCCAAGGCCCCCGTCTTTGATGTTGAGTCCCGAGTCAAGGGTATGGCAGCATTCGTGTCCATGGCTCCTCAACAACCGATTGCCGAGGGAATCGAGGTCACTGATCATTGGATCCCTTCGAGCGACGGTACATCAATCAGGCTGCAACAGCTGTCTCCAGCCATCAGAGGGCAAGAGGGCGAACTGAAGCCTTGTATAGTTTATTTCCATGGCGGAGGTTTCATCGGCGGAGTTCCCGAAATGATCACTGGGTATCTCTCCCAGCTGGTCGCTGCAACCGGTGTGCAGCTATTCTCTGTGGAGTACAGGCTTGCTCCTAAGCATCAACATCCAGTTCCAGTGGAGGATGGTTATGCCGCCTTGACATGGGTGTCACAGAACGCAAGCAGATTCGAAATAGATCCCAGCCGGATTGCTGTCATGGGAGACAGTGCTGGAGGTGGTCTTGCCGCTGGCGTCGCACTGTTAGCTCGAGACCGCGGTCTACAGCCACCCCTCGCCAAGCAAATCCTTATCTATCCCATGTTAGACGACCGCTCTGATCGGGACCTCAGCAGTGTATCGAACTATGCTATCTGGCACGGCGATGATAACAGGACGGCCTGGAAAGCACTTTTGGGAGACAAGTATGGTAAAAATGAAGTGCCAGCTTATGCTGCTCCCGCTCGGGTGGAGAATGTTCATGATCTACCGTCTACGTACATGGACGTCGGATCTCTCGATTTGTTCTTGAAAGAGGATATTGTCTATCTAACCAGACTCGCGGCGGCCAACATTGACACAGAATTGCACGTATATCCAGGCCTTCCTCATGTCTTCGAAGTCTTCGCTCCGGGTGTGTCAGCCTCGTTGAGAGCATTCGAAAATCGGAAACGCGCAATCCTGAAATTGTAACGCAAATCACTTGAGAGGTCCAGCACACTATAAGTTTCTTTTTACCGAATATAACGATAATACACTTATGTATCAGCTCCCTGCGCGTAGCTCCTTATGCCGCCACCAAGTGACCTTGAAGCCTGCAGAAAGCCCACGTTCACTGATCCGCATGACTATCGCAACGTCATGTTAGCTGTCAGACATCGAAGAGGGTAGTGATGTCAATATAATTTAGCCAGTATATCAAACTTTACAAGGTTGACGACATGGAGAAGATCGTCACACTCTAGCAATGACTTAGCTATGAAGCTCCCAAACAGCTGGCTGCGATCCCATTTTCAGACGGGCCGAAAACTATTCAAACAACTTTCTTTCTCCAAAACTTCCCTGAAGACTCCACTCTCTGACCTCACTATGCATATTTCCAATGCTTCCATGCATCTTATGCAGATCTAGCTCTATTTGTTTGACCATATCGTCGCCAACAGCACCACTGAAAGTATGTATTGCCACCCAAGATGGTGGTTCGTGCCACATCTTCAATTCACCACCATCCGGCTTCTTAGCCCCGGCACTAGCGAACGAGAAACAACTCTCGAAAACAAGGCTACCGATGTAGCCTGACTCTTCCTTCAGCATGTATACCTGCTTGCCTAACAAAGCACTAATTTCATCTGCTTCAAGGTCTATGGGCGGCTGGATCTCCACTGTCACGATGCTCTTTGCCGGTTCTGCACAGCATTAATGTCAAGACTGAAGATTGTCAAGGATCAGGGAACGCACCATTATTCCCTTTTTTGATCGTCAGATTTTGCCTCAGAGCCAAATAGTTGGCGTCAAACTCAACCAGGTTGTTACAAGCAACAAAAGGAACTCCACCCTTGATGAAGGAGTCGGGGCTGAACGCCAACCGACGACCACGTCAGAAGGTAACGATCACCGCGGGGCGATGATCACGTGACTGGCCTCACGCCAAGG